>NC_091350.1:27283407-27468407 GCF_038502225.1 Cherax quadricarinatus | reverse complement strand
GAATATTGTTGTTAGGGGTACACATAGCGCCACTGCTTCCTCTCTCAATACCCATGGGGAGATGTTATCTGGCCCCATTGCTTTGAGGTATCTAGCTCACTCAGAAGCCTCTTCACTTCTTCCTCGGTTGTGTGCACTGTGTCCAGCACTTGGTGGTGTACCCCACCTCTCCCTCTTTCTGGAGCCCCTTCTGTCTCCTCTGTGAACACTTCTTTGAATCTCTTGTTGAGTTCCTCACATACTTCACGGTCATTTCTTGTTGTCTCTCCTCCTTCCTTCCTTAGCATGATTACCTGGTCCTTGACTGTTGTTTTCCTCCTGATGTGGCTGTGAGTGTGTGTGTGTGTGTGTGTGTGTGTGTGTGTGTGTGTGTGTGTGTGTGTGTGTGTGTGTGTGTGTGTGTGTGTGTGTGTGTGTGTGTGTGTGTGTGTGTGTGTGTGTGTGTGTGTGTGTGTGTGTGTGTGTGTGTGTGTGTGTCTGTGTGTCTGTGTGTCTGTGTGGTGGTGTCGTGCCGAATAGATAAAACTTGCGATTTTGGCTTAAATAGCAACCCTCTTCTTGCCGATTAAGGCAAGCGAAAATTTGCGTATGCATTAATTTCGCAAAATTCATTCTGAACCTAACGATAAAAATGATTTTATTGTGTTTGTTTATTATTAAATTATTGTAAACTTGTCTAATAATCAACAAAGAAAATGTTATATATTTTTTCGTTAGGTACAGCATGAACTTTGCGAAATTATTGCATACACAAATTTTCGCTTGCCTTAATCGGCAAGATGAGGGTTGCTATTTAAGCCAAAATCGCAAGTATATATATATATATATATATATATATATATATATATATATATATATATATATATATATATATATATATATATATATATATATATATATATATATATATATATATATATATATATATATATATATATATATATATATATATATATATATATATATATATATATATATATATATATATATATATATATATATATATATATATATATATATATATATATATATATATATATATATATATATATATGTCGTGCCGAATAGGCAGAACTTGCGATCTTGGCTTAAATAGCAACGCTCATCTTGCCATATAGGACATGTGAAAATTTGTGTATGCAATAATTTCGCCAAAATCATTCTGAACCTAACGAAAAAAATATATTTCACTGTGTTTGTTTAGTATTAAATTATTGTAAACAAATCTAAAATGTATTTAGTTGGGTTAGGCTAAAATAAATTGTTCTTGTTATAATAAGGTTAGGTAAGTTTTCTAAGCTCCTTTTGGTGCAAAACTATAAATTTTTACATTAATATTAATGAAAAAAATAAATCTTTAAACGTATAAGAGAAAATTTTAGAAAGGACTTAATTTTAAATGAGTTCTTGCTAATTGACCAGTTTTACATATTCGGCACGACATATATATATATATATATATATATATATATACATATATACATTATATATATATATATATATATGTATATATATATATATATATATATATATAAGAAACAGATGATTGCTGATGTTATGAATGAAAAGAAGTTGGATGTCCTGGCTCTAAGCGAAACAAAGCTGAAGGGGGTAGGAGAGTTTCAGTGGGGGGAAATAAATGGGATTAAATCTGGAGTATCTGAGAGAGTTAGAGCAAAGGAAGGGGTAGCAGTAATGTTAAATGATCAGTTATGGAAGGAGAAAAGAGAATATGAATGTGTAAATTCAAGAATTATGTGGATTAAAGTAAAGGTTGGATGCGAGAAGTGGGTCATAATAAGCGTGTATGCACCTGGAGAAGAGAGGAATGCAGAGGAGAGAGAGAGATTTTGGGAGATGTTAAGTGAATGTATAGGAGCCTTTGAACCAAGTGAGAGAGTAATTGTGGTAGGGGACTTGAATGCTAAAGTAGGAGAAACTTTTAGAGAGGGTGTGGTAGGTAAGTTTGGGGTGCCAGGTGTAAATGATAATGGGAGCCCTTTGATTGAACTTTGTATAGAAAGGGGTTTAGTTATAGGTAATACATATTTTAAGAAAAAGAGGATAAATAAGTATACACGATATGATGTAGGGCGAAATGACAGTAGTTTGTTGGATTATGTATTGGTAGATAAAAGACTGTTGAGTAGACTTCAGGATGTACATGTTTATAGAGGGGCCACAGATATATCAGATCACTTTCTAGTTGTAGCTACACTGAGAGTAAAAGGTAGATGGGATACAAGGAGAATAGAAGCATCAGGGAAGAGAGAGGTGAAGGTTTATAAACTAAAAGAGGAGGCAGTTAGGGTAAGATATAAACAGCTATTGGAGGATAGATGGGCTAATGAGAGCATAGGCAATGGGGTCGAAGAGGTATGGGGTAGGTTTAAAAATGTAGTGTTAGAGTGTTCAGCAGAAGTTTGTGGTTACAGGAAAGTGGGTGCAGGAGGGAAGAGGAGCGATTGGTGGAATGATGATGTAAAGAGAGTAGTAAGGGAGAAAAAGTTAGCATATGAGAAGTTTTTACAAAGTAGAAGTGATGCAAGGAGGGAAGAGTATATGGAGAAAAAGAGAGAAGTTAAGAGAGTGGTGAAGCAATGTAAAAAGAGAGCAAATGAGAGAGTGGGTGAGATGTTATCAACAAATTTTGTTGAAAATAAGAAAAAGTTTTGGAGTGAGATTAACAAGTTAAGAAAACCTAGAGAACAAATGGATTTGTCAGTTAAAAATAGGAGAGGAGAGTTATTAAATGGAGAGTTAGAGGTATTGGGAAGATGGAAGGAATATTTTGAGGAATTGTTAAATGTTGATGAAGATAGGGAAGCTGTGATTTCGTGTATAGGGCAAGGAGGAATAACATCTTGTAGGAGTGAGGAAGAGCCAGTTGTGAGTGTGGGGGAAGTTCGTGAGGCAGTAGGTAAAATGAAAGGGGGTAAGGCAGCCGGGATTGATGGGATGAAGATAGAAATGTTAAAAGCAGGTGGGGATATAGTTTTGGAGTGGTTGGTGCAATTATTTAATAAATGTATGGAAGAGGGTAAGGTACCTAGGGATTGGCAGAGAGCATGCATAGTTCCTTTGTATAAAGGCAAAGGGGATAAAAGAGAGTGCAAAAATTATAGGGGGATAAGTCTGTTGAGTGTACCTGGTAAAGTGTATGGTAGAGTTATAATTGAAAGAATTAAGAGTAAGACGGAGAATAGGATAGCAGATGAACAAGGAGGCTTTAGGAAAGGTAGGGGGTGTGTGGACCAGGTGTTTACAGTGAAACATATAAGTGAACAGTATTTAGATAAGGCTAAAGAGGTCTTTGTGGCATTTATGGATTTGGAAAAGGCGTATGACAGGGTGGATAGGGGGGCAATGTGGCAGATGTTGCAAGTGTATGGTGTAGGAGGTAGGTTACTGAAAGCAGTGAAGAGTTTTTACGAGGATAGTGAGGCTCAAGTTAGAGTATGTAGGAAAGAGGGAAATTTTTTCCCAGTAAAAGTAGGCCTTAGACAAGGATGTGTGATGTCACCGTGGTTGTTTAATATATTTATAGATGGGGTTGTAAGAGAAGTAAATGCGAGGGTCTTGGCAAGAGGCGTGGAGTTAAAAGATAAAGAATCACACACAAAGTGGGAGTTGTCACAGCTGCTCTTTGCTGATGACACTGTGCTCTTGGGAGATTCTGAAGAGAAGTTGCAGAGATTGGTGGATGAATTTGGTAGGGTGTGCAAAAGAAGAAAATTAAAGGTGAATACAGGAAAGAGTAAGGTTATGAGGATAACAAAAAGATTAGGTGATGAAAGATTGAATATCAGATTGGAGGGAGAGAGTATGGAGGAGGTGAACGTATTCAGATATTTGGGAGTGGACGTGTCAGCGGATGGGTCTATGAAAGATGAGGTGAATCATAGAATTGATGAGGGAAAAAGAGTGAGTGGTGCACTTAGGAGTCTGTGGAGACAAAGAACTTTGTCCTTGGAGGCAAAGAGGGGAATGTATGAGAGTATAGTTTTACCAACGCTCTTATATGGGTGTGAAGCGTGGGTGATGAATGTTGCAGCGAGGAGAAGGCTGGAGGCAGTGGAGATGTCATGTCTGAGGGCAATGTGTGGTGTGAATATAATGCAGAGAATTCGTAGTTTGGAAGTTAGGAGGAGGTGCGGGATTACCAAAACTGTTGTCCAGAGGGCTGAGGAAGGGTTGTTGAGGTGGTTCGGACATGTAGAGAGAATGGAGCGAAACAGAATGACTTCAAGAGTGTATCAGTCTGTAGTGGAAGGAAGGCGGGGTAGGGGTCGGCCTAGGAAGGGTTGGAGGGAGGGGGTAAAGGAGGTTTTGTGTGCGAGGGGCTTGGACTTCCAGCAGGCATGCGTGAGCGTGTTTGATAGGAGTGAATGGAGACAAATGGTTTTTAATACTTGACGTGCTGTTGGAGTGTGAGCAAAGTAACATTTATGAAGGGATTCAGGGAAACCGGCAGGCCGGACTTGAGTCCTGGAGATGGGAAGTACAGTGCCTGCACTCTGAAGGAGGGGTGTTAATGTTGCAGTTTAAAAACTGTAGTGTAAAGCACCCTTCTGGCAAGACAGTGATGGAGTGAATGATGGTGAAAGTTTTTCTTTTTCGGGCCACCCTGCCTTGGTGTGAATCGGCCGGTGTGATAATAAATAAATAAATAAATATATATATATATATATATATATATATATATATATATATATATATATATATATATATATATATATATATATATATATATATATAGTAGGTAGTAGGTTGGTAGACAGCAACCACCCAGGGAGGTACTACCGTCCTGCCAAGTGAGTGTAAAACGGAAGCCTGTAATTGTTTTTCATGATGGTAGGATTGCTGGTGTCTTTTGTCTGTCTCATAAATATGCAAGATTACAGGTACATCTTGCTACTTCTACTTACACTTAGGTCACACTACACATATATGTACACGTTTATTTATACACACTCATCTGAGTTTTCTTTGATTTTATCTTAATAGTTCTTGTTCTAATTACTTTTCCTTTTATATCCATGGGGAAGTGGAATAAGAATCTTTCCTCCGTAAGCCATGCGTGTTGTAAAAGTCAACTAAAATGCCGGGAACAATGGGCTAGTAACCCCTTATCCTGTAATAATTACTAAAAAGAATAAGAAGAAAACTGTCAAAGTGGGAAGTCTGAATGTGCGTGGATGTTGTGCGAATGATAAGAAAGAGATGATTGTGGATGTTATGAATGAGAAGAAGCTGGATGTCCTGGCTTTAGGTGAAACAAAGCTGAAGGGGGTGGGAGAGTTTCAGTGGAGAGGAATAAATGGGATTAGGTCAGGGGTTTCAAATAGAGTTAGAGTTAAAGAAGGAGTAGCAATAATGTTGAAGGATAAGTTATGGCAGGAAAAGAGGGACTATAAATGTATTAATTCAAGGATTATGTGGAGTAAGATAAAGGTTGGATGTGAGAAGTGGGTTATAGTAAGCGTATATGTACTTAGAGAAGAGAGAAGTGTAGAGGAGAGAGAGAGATTTTGGGAAATGTTGAGTGAATGCGTGGGGAGTTTTGAACCAAGTGTGAGAGTAATGGTGGTTGGGGATTTCAATGCTAAAGTGGGAAAAAATGTTATGGAGGGAGTAGTAGGTAAATTTGGGGTGCCAGGGGTAAATTGAGCTATGTGTAGAAAGAGTTTTGATAATAAGTAATACATATTTTATGAAGAAGAGGATAAATAAATATACAAGGTATGATATAGCACGTAATGAAAATAGTTTGTTAGATTATGTATTGGTGGATAAAAGGTTGATGGGTAGGTTCCAGGATGTACATGTTTATAGAGGAGCAACTGATATATCAGATCGTTATTTAGTTGTAGCCACAGTTAGAATAAGAGGTAGATGGGAAAAGAGGAAAATTGCAACAACAAGTTCGGGTGAGATATAAGAAACTATTGGCAGAAAGATGGGCTGGTGCTGGTATGAGTAGTGGGGGGTTGAAGAGGGTTGGAATAGTTTTAAAAATGCAGTATTAGAATGTGGGGCAGAAGTTTGTGGTTATAGGAGGGTTGGTGCAGGAGGAAAGAGGAATGATTGGTGGAATGATGAAGTAAAGGGTGTGATAAAAGAGAAAAAGTTAGCTTATGAGAGGTTTTTACAAAGCAGAAGTGTTATAAGAAGAGTATATGGAGAGTAAAAGAAAGGTGAAGAGAGTGGTGAGAGAGTGCAAAAGGAGAGCAGATGATAGAGTGGGAGAAGTACTGTCAAGAAATTTTAATGAAAAATAAGAAAAAATTTTGGAGTGAGTTAAACAAGTTAAGAAAGCCAAGAGAACGAATGGATTTGTCAGTTAAAAACAGAGTAGGGGAGTTAGTAGATGGGGAGATGGAGGTTTTGGGTAGATGGCGAGAATATTTTGAGGAACTTTTAAATGTCAATGAAGAAAGGGAAGCGGTAATTTCATGCACTGGCCAGGGAGGTATATCATCTTTTAGGAGTGAAGAAGAACAAGATGTGAGTGTGAGGGAGGTGTGTGAGGCATTACGTAGAATGAAAGGGGGTAAAGCAGCTGGAACTGACAGGATCATGTCAGAAACGTTAAAAGCAGGGGGGGGATATAGTGTTGGAGTGGTTGGTATTTTTGTTTAATAAATGTATGAAAGAGGGGAAGGTACCTAGGGATTGGCGGAGAACATGTATAGTCCCTTTATATAAAGGGAAAGGGGACAAAAGAGACTGTAAAAATTATAGAGGAATAAGTTTACTGAGTATACCAGGAAAAGTATACGGTGGGGTTATAACTGAAAGAATTAGAGGTAAGACAGAATGTAGGATTGCGGATGAATAGTGGGTAGGGTATGAGTAGATCAAGTGTTTACACTGAAGCAGTAAAAGTAGGTCTTAGACATGGATGTGTAATGTCACCATGGTTGTTTAGTATATTTATAGACGGGGTTGTAAAAGAAGTAAATGCTAGGGTGTTTGGGAGAGGGGTGGGATTAAATTATGGGGAATCAAATACAAAATGGGAATTGACACAATTGCTTTTTGCTGATGATACTGTGCTTATGGGAGATTCTAAAGAAAAACTGCAAAGGTTAGTGGGCGAGTTTGGGAGTGTGTGTAAAGGTAGAAAGTTGAAAGTGAACATAGAAAAGAGTAAGGTGATGAGGGTATCAAATGATTTAGATAAAGAAAAATTGGATATCAAATTGGGGGGGAGGAATATGGAAGAAGTGAATGTTTTCAGATGCTTGGGAGTTGACGTGTCGGAGGATGGATTTATGAAGGATGAGGTTAATCATAGAATTGCTGACGTAAAACGGCGAGTGGTGCGTTGAGGCATATGTGGAGACAAAAAACGTTATCTATGGAGGCAACGAAGGGAATGTATGAAAGTATAGTAGTACCAACACTCTTATATGGGTGTGAAGCTTGGGTGGTAAATGCAGCAGCGAGGAGACGGTTGGAGGCAGTGGAGATGTCCTGTCTAAGAGCAATGTGTGGTGTAAATATTTTGCAGAAAATTCGGAGTGTGGAAATTAGGAGAAGGTGTGGAGTTAATAAAAGTATTAGTCAGAGGGCAGAAGAGGGGTTGTTGAGGTGGTTTGGTCATTTAGAGAAAATGGATCAAAGTAGAATGACATGGAGAGCATATAAATCTGTAGGGGAAGGAAGACGGAGTAGGGGTTGTCCTCGAAAAGGTTGAAAGGAAGGGGTAAGGGAGGTTTTGTGGGCGAGGGGCTTGGACTTCCAGCAAGCGTGCATGAGCGTGTTCGATAGGAGTGAATGGAGACGAATGGTATTTGGGACCTGACGAGCTGATGGAGTGTGAGCAGGGTAATATTTAGTGAAGGGATTCAGGGAAACCGGTTATTTTTATATAGTCGGACTTGAGTCCTGGAAATGGGAAGTACAATGTCTGCACTCTAAAGGAGGGGTTTGGGAAATTGGCAGTTTGGAGGGATATATTGTGTATTTTTATACGTATATACTTCTAAACCGTTATATTCTGGGCACCTCTGCAAAAGCAGTGATTATGTGCGAGTGAGGTAAAAGTGTTGAATGATGATGAAAGCATTTTCTTTTTGGGGATTTTCTTTCTTTTTGGGTCACCCTGCCTCGGTGGGAGACGGCCCACTTGTTAATTAATTATATATATATGTGTATATATATATATATATATATATATATATATATATATATATATATATATATATATATATATACATATATATATATATATATATATATATATATATATATATATATATATATATATATATATATATATATATATATATATATATATATACATATATATATACATATATATATATATATATATATATATATATATATATATATATATATATATATATATATATATATATATATATATATATATATATATATATATGTCGTGCCGAATAGGCAGAACTTGCGATCTTGGCTTAGATAGCAACGCTCATCTTGCCATATAGGACAAGCGAAAATTTGTGTATGCAATAATTTCGCCAAAATCATTCTGAACCTAACGAAAAAAATATATTTCACTGTGTTTGTTTAGTATTAAATTACTGTAAACAAATTTAAAATATTTTTTGTTGGGTTAGGCTAAAATAAATTGTTCTTGTTATAATAAGGTTAGGTAAGTTTTCTAAGATTCTTTTGGAGCAAAATAAATTTTTTTTTCATAAACATTAATGAAAAAATATATCTTTAAACGTATAAGAGAAAATTTTAGAAAGGACTTAATTTTAAATGAGTTCTTGCTAATTGACCAGTTTTACATATTCGGCACGACATATATATATATATATATATATATATATATATATATATATATATATATATATATATATATATATATATATACATTGTTTGTGTACTTAACTGTACTCGCCTGGTCCCGCCACTTCACTGGTCGCCACTAGGTCCATTCTCTCCCTACTCCACGAGCTTTATCATATCTCTTCTATAAGCTATATATGGTACCTGCCTCCATTACCTCACTTTCCAGACCACTCCAGTTCCTGACTGAAGAAATATTTCCTAACATCCCTATGGCTCATCTGAATCTTCAACTTCCAGTTGTGATCCCTTATTACTGAGCCCCACCTCTGGAACATCCTGTCTCTGTCCACCTTGTCCAGTATCGTTAAGTCGAGTTCCCTTAACCTCTCTTCGTAGGACATGCAGGAGGAATGAAGCCACATTACAAGAGAAGGGACAACACAGGCATGACGAATTTTCTGTACGAGGTTCAGTGGGGCAGAGAACTGGCAGGGAAATAGTAAATGAGATGATGGAATATGTTACAGCAATATGCAAGGAAGCGGAGGAGAGGTTTGTACTTAAGGGCAACAGACGTATTGAAAAGGCCAGGACGAGCCCTTGGTTCACCCAAAGATGTAGAGAGGCCATAACCAAGTGTGCTAGAGAATGGAAGAAGTATAGAAGGCAAAAGACCTAAGAGAATAAGGAGAGTATTCGAAGAGCAAGAAATGAATATGCACAGGTAAGGAAGGAGGCCCAACGGCAATACGAAAATGACATAGCAGCGAAAGCCAAGTCTGACTCGAAGCTGTTATACTGTCACACCAGGAAGAAAACAAGAGTCAAAGACCAGGTAATCAGGCTGAGGAAGGAAGGAAGGGAGTTGATAAGAAACGACCTTGAAGTATGTGAGTAACTCAACATGAGATTCCAAGAAGTATTCACAGTGGAAACAGAAACGACTCCAGAAACACGGATAGGTGGGATTTACCAATAAGTGCTGGACACGATACATAAAACCAAGGAGAAGGAGGTGAAGAGGCTGCTAAGCGAATCAGATTTCTCAAAGGCGATGGGGCAGGATAACATCTCTCCATGGGTCCTGAGAGAGGGAGAAAAGGCACTCTGTGTACCACGAACAATAATCAGCACATCTATCGAAACAGGGCGACTACCTGAGGTATGGAAGACAGCAAATGTAGCATTAAACTACAGACCAGTTTTCACTGATATGTATAGTTTGCAAAATCATGGAGAAGATTATAGGGGAAGAGTGGTGGAGCATCTAGAAAAGAATGAGAGTATTCACGACAACCAGCACGGTTTCAGGGAAGGGAAATCCTGTGTCACAAACCTATTGGAGTTTTACGACAAGGCGATAACAGTAAGACAAAAGAGAGATGGGTGGGTAGATTGCATTTTTTGAACTGTAAGAAGGCTTCTGACACAGTTCCACACAAAAGATTAGTGCAGAAACTGGAGGACCAGGCAGGTATAATAAGGAAGGCACTGCAGTGCATTAGAGAATACCTGATAGGTTTCAACAACGAGTCATGGTACTTGATGAGAAGTCAGAGTGGGCGGCTGTGACGAGCGGGGTTCCACAGGAGTCAGTCCTAGGGTTGGTACTGTTTCTTGTATATGTGAATGACATGACAGAAGGGATAAATTCAGAGGTGTCCCTGTTTGCAGATGTTGCGAAACTAATGCGGTGTATCAGGTAGAACTACAAAGGGATTTGGACAGGCTGCAAGCCTTTACCAAGAACTGGCTCCTTGAGTTTAACCCCACCAAGTGCAAATTCATGAAGATTGGGAGGGTTAAAGAAGTCCGCAGAGTACAAGATGGGGAACCAAAGTCTGCATATATCACTCAAGGAAAATGATCTTGGGGTTAGTATAATAACGAGCACTTCATCTGTTTCGCAAATCAACCAAATAACTGCTGCAGCATTTGGGCGCCGGCAAACCTAAAGATAGCGTTTCGACACATTAGCAACAAATCTTCAAGACTATACACCGTGTAAAGTTCTGAACGATTCTTTGGATTATGCATCACAAGTTGGAACCCAAACCTGGCCAAGCATGTCAAGAAATTAGAGAAAGAGCAAAGGTTTGGAAATCGACTTGGCGATAGGGGGGACATGATAACGACATATAAAATACAGAGAGGAATTGATAAGTTAAATAGGAACAGGATGTTTCAGAGATTGGACACAGCAACAAGGGGTCACAACTGGAAGTTGAAAACTCAGATGAGTCACAGGGATGTTAGAAAGCATTTCTTCAGTCATAGAGTTATCAGGAAGTGGAACAACGTGGAAAGTGATGTAGTGGAGGCAGGATCTATACATAGCTTTCAGAAGAGATACGATAAAGCTCATGGAGCAGGGAGAGAGTTGCCCTAGTGGCGACCATTAAAGAGGCGGGACCAGGAGCTATGACACAACCCTTTCAACCAAAGTTAGGTGAGTACATATTATTCAATTGCTTGAGTACATCTCATCATAGCAACGTACCAGGCAGTACTTAGGGTAGTACAGGTTCTAAATGTGCCCTTAGCACTATACGAAAATGTATACTAGGCATCTATGATATAAAAGTTATACTCCTAGAGAAGTGTAGGAGCTTATCTACTTAATTATATCGAATATATTAACTTGAATTGTTACCACTTAGAAAACTTAATATCTCATATTTTATTTAGTTGGTTTAGACACGTCCAGATACAGTCTCAAAGTGCTACTGAAATGTCTCTTAGTTTTAAAGGATAACTATACTAGAATATTCTCTGACAAACTGTTGCAAAACCTTGAACAGGCTAGATGTTATAGAGGGATCATTAAGTTGACCTTCTAGTATTCTCTGGAGATGTCTATACTTTATACTCACCAAAGTCTGGTTCAAGTGGTGAGCGCCAGCCAGTGCTTAACCATCTCAAAGGAGAGCACACTCAGTATTACCAGGAACCTTCACAAGCTATACACATCACGACCATAAAAACGAAAACGTGAGCGAATATCAATCTATTTTAGCCTTTCCCATAACTCAACTTTATCATGTCAAATTTAATATCAGTAAGAAATATATTCAGCAAAAAACACACACAAACACACACACACACACACACACACACACACACACACACACGCGCACACACACGCACACACACACACACACACACTGTGTGTGCCACTAACAACAATCTTCAACACATCTATCGAAACAGAGAGACTTCCTGAAGTATGGAAGACACAAATGTAGTCCCAATTTTTAAAAAAGAGACGGATACAAAGCATTAAACTACAGACCAGTGCCACTGACTGGTAGAGTATGCAAAGTCATGGAGAAGATTATCAGGAGAAGAGTGGTGGAGCACCTTGAAAGGAATGAGCTTATCAATGACAACCAGCACGGTTTCAGGGACGGGAAATCCTGTGTCACAAACCTACTGGAGTTCTATGACATGGTGACAGCAGTAAGGCAAGAGAGAGAGAGAGAGAGAGAGAGCGAGGTGGGTAGATTGCATTTTCTAGGGCTGTAAGAAGGCGTTTGACACAGTTCCAAACAAGAGATTAGTGCAAAAGCTGGAGGACCAGGCAGGGATAACAGGGAAGGCACTGCAATGGATCAGGGAATACCTGTCAGGAAGACAACAGCGAGTCAGAATGGGCGCCTGTGACGAGCTGGGTTCCACAGGTGTCAGTGCTAGGACCGGTGCTGTTTCCGGTATTTGTGAACGACATGAGGGAAGGAATAGACTCCGAAGTGTCCCTCTTTACAGATGATGTGAAGTTGATGAGAAGAATCCAATCGGATGAGGACCAGGCAGAACTACAAAGGAATCTGGACAGACTGCAGGACTGGCATAGCAACTCGCTCGTGGAGTTCAACCGTACCAAGTGCAAAGTCATGAAGATTGGGAAAAGGCAAAGAAGACAGCAGACGGAGTACAGTCTAGGGGGCTAGAAACTACAAACCTTACTCTTGGGGTGAGT
Organism: Cherax quadricarinatus; assembly: GCF_038502225.1. Lineage (NCBI taxonomy): Eukaryota > Metazoa > Arthropoda > Malacostraca > Decapoda > Parastacidae > Cherax > Cherax quadricarinatus. Next base: position 27,455,638 of record NC_091350.1, on the reverse strand, counting down.
ATACCGAGCACATCTCCTGAGGCACACATCAACCAGATAACTGCTGCAGCATATGGGCGCCTGGTAAACCTGAGAATAGCGTTTCGATGCGAACCTCACTAAGGAATCGTTCAAGACACTGTACACCGTGTACGTCAGGCCCATACTGGAGTATGAAGCACCAGTTTGGAACCCACACCTAGTCAAGCACGTCAAGAAATTAGAGAAAGTGCAAGGGTTTGCAACAAGACTAGTCCCAGAGCTAAGGGGAATGTCCTACGAAGAAAGGTTAAGGGAAATCGGTCTGACGACACTGGAGGACAGGAGGAGTTAGGTTAGATGTTCCAGAGATGGGACACAGCAACAAGGGGTCACAATTGGAAGCTGAAGATTCAGATGAGTTAAAGAGATGTTAGGAAGTATTTCTTTAGTCAAAAAGTTGTCAAGAAGTGGAACAGTCTGGCAGTTGATACTGTGGTGACCGGAACCATACATAGTTTTAAGACGAGATGTAATACAGCTCATGGAGCAGGGAGAGAGAGGACCTAGTAGCGATCAGTGAAGAGGCTGGGCCAGGAGTTATGAATCAACCCCTGCAACCACAAATAGGTGAGTATAAATAGTTGAGTACACACACACACACACCAAGCAAAAAAAAAAAAATTCTTCTGAGGTGATCTGTACATGAAGCCTTAATCACCAGTAAGCTGCAGTCTGTAAGTAATTGTAACTAATGAAGAATCCTAACGATCTCAGAAATGGTAACCCCAAAAGCCAACTAGAAGCAAAAATAGAGGCGAGGAGGAAAAATCTGGGCAGGAGTGTATTAAGGAAGATTTTATAGCGAAAGGGTTTAGGAATAAGATAAGACAAGAATGGGGAAATAATGTTTATTAACGTCTGCAAACAATGGAGGAGAAAATATCTACAGAATTCACAGAATTTGTGAGAAAAGCTACAAGTGCAGAAAGTGCAAAGGCAGAAATCCTTGAAGATGTATCAAGGGAGCTGAGGATATAACTGGAAGAGGAGACGAATGACAGGTGTAATGATATGGGAGCAGGAATAGTAACATCAGGTGAGTTGACACAGTGATGAGAAGAGGGAGCAAACAAGACCTTTGCTGAAATAATCTTTGGCAAATGAGAGATGCAAGAAAAAAAGGAACAGCAAAGTAATTGCTCGAAAGGTACACAAATCTGGAGGGAATATAATGGATAAAAACAGAGAGAGGGGGGAAATGAAAAACTTCAAACACCAACATGTTTAGTACATAACAAGAAAGAGAGAAGAGGATGAACCAGCAAGGCTGGACCTTGTGTTCACCCTAAGTGATTCTTACATAGAGGACACTGACCACACGATTCTAAATTTTACATACTTTGTGGAAATAAACGTTGAAAGAGAAGTAGCATACGAAGGATAAGTGTACACAGCCATGAAGCAATTACTGACTGAGGGGTAGAGGGAAAGATAACTAGAAGTGAAGACAAAAATGAGGTGTTGGAGTAAGTGGCCGGAAAGAGCAAGAAGGCAGAGGAAACATTTCATGCTGAGGTACAAAAAGCACCAATAGGAAGACGACAGTGAGCCCATGGTTCAGTCAGAGGTGCAGAGTGAGCCCATGGTTCACCAAGAGGTGCAGAGTGAGCCCATGGCTCACCCAGAGGCGCAGAGTGAGCCCATGGTTCACCCAGAAGTACAGAGTGAGAACATGGTTCACTCAGATGTAGATTGAGCCCATGGTTCACCCAAAAGTGCAGAGTGAGCCCATGGTTCACCCAGAGATGTAGAGTGAGAACATGGTTCACCCAGAGGTGCAGAGTGAGCCCATGGTTCACCCAGAGGTACAGAGTGAGCCCATGGTTCACCCAGGAGTGCAGAGTGAGCCCATGGTTCACCCAGAAGTGAAGAGTGAGACCATGGTTCACTCAGAGGTGCAGATTGAGCCCATAGTTCACCCAGAAGTGCACTGTGAGTCCATGGTTCACCCAGAGGTACAGAGTGAGCCCATGGTTCACCCAGAGGTGCAGAGTGAGCCCATGGTTCACCCAGAGGTGCAGAGTGAGCCGATGGTTCACCCAGGAGTGCAGAGTGAGCCCATGGCTCACCCGGAGGTGCGGAGTGAGAACATGGTTCACCTAGAAGTGCAGAGAGAGCCCATGGTTCGCCAAGAGATGTAGAGTGAGCCCATGGTTCACCAAGAAGTGCAGAGTGATCGCATAGTTCACCTAGAAGTGCAGAGAGAGCCCATGGTTCACCCGAGATGTAGAGTGAGGGCATGGTTCACCCAGAAGTGAAGAATGAGCCCATGGTTCACCCAGAGGCGCAGAATGTGCCGTTGGTTCACCTAGAGCTGCAGAGCGAGCCTTGGTTCACAAATAAGTCCAGAGTGAGCCCATGGTTCACCGAGAGATGCAGAGTGAGCCGATTGTTCACCCAGAAGTGCAGACCATGGTTCACCCAGAGGTGCAGAGTGAGCCCATGGTTCACCAAGGAGTGCAGAGTGAGCCCATGGTTCACCCAGGGGTGCAGAGTGAGCCCATGGTTCACCCAGGGGTGCAGAGTGAGCCCATGGTTCACCGAGGAGTGCAGAGTGAGCCCATGGTTCACCCAGGGGTGCAGAGTGAGCCCATGGTTCACCCAGGGGTGCAGAGTGAGCCCATGGTTCACCCAGAAGTGAAGAGTGAGCCCATGGCTCACCCAGAAGTGCAAAGTGAGCCCATGGTTCACTCAGAAGTGCAGAGTGAGCCCATGGTTCACTCAGAAGTGCAAAGCCCATGGTTCACCCAGGAGTGCAGAGTGAGCCCATGGTTCGCCCAGAGGTGCAGAGTGAGCCCATGGTTCACACAGACTCACAGAGTGAGCCCATGGTTCACCCAGACTCGCAGAGTGAGCCCATGGTTCACCCAGAGGAGCAGAGTGAGCCCATGGTTCCCCCAGAGGCGCAGAGTGAGCCCATGGTTCACCCAGAGGAGCAGAGTGAGCCCATGGTTCACCCAGACTCGCAGAGTGAACCCATGGTTCACCCAGACTCGCAGAGTGAACCCATGGTTCACCCAGACTCGCAGAGTGAACCCATGGTTCACCCAGACTCGCAGAGTGAGCCCATGGGTCACCCAGAGGAGCAGAGTGAGCCCATGGTTCACCCAGAGGAGCAGAGTGAGCCCATGGTTCACCCAGACTCGCAGAGTGAACCCATGGTTCACCCAGAGGTGCAGAGTGATCGCATGGTTCACCCAGAGGCGAAGAGTGAGCCCATGGTTCACTCAGAGGTGCAGAATGAGTCCTTGGATCACCTAGAGGTTCAAAAAGGCCAAATGTAAATGTACTAGAGAATGGGAACAATGTAGAAGGCAAAAAAAAAGTCAGGAAAACAATAAATTGAACATAAGAGTCTGAAACGATTGTTCGTGGGTAAGCAGAGATGCTCACTGACATTGTGAGGATGACATGACATCGAAGCCAAAGCTGACTCACAGTTACTTTACAGCTGCCATCTTCAGGATGGCAGCTGTAAGTAATCAGGGTAAAGAAGGAAGTCAGCGAACTCATGAAATGACCAGGAGCTCGGTAGGAAACTAAACTTGTTACCTAGCATGTAATATGGAGCTTGTTACCTAGCATTGGAAACTAAGCTTGTTTCCTAGCATGAAATACGAAGCTTGTTTCCTAGCATTGGAAACTAAGCTTGTTTCCTAGCATGAAATACGAAGCTTGTTTCCTAGCACGAAATGCGAAGCTTGTTACCTAGCATTGGAAACTAAGCTTGTTTCCTAGAATGAATTACGAAGCTTGTACTTAGCATTGAGAACTTTTTTTTTTTTTATATTTTATTTAAACTCAGGTACAAAATTATATGGGAACATAATCAATATGGAACAAGATACAGGCAGTAAAACGATAATCTGTAGTGACTACACAAATACCAAAGAAGCACTTATATAATGACATCAGAATTGGCTGCTGCCCTCCAATCAAACACTACTTTTATGTACTGTGCTTCACGTGAAAAAATGGTCTTATAATAAAAACGATAGTCCTACTTAGTAATGCTGACACTCCCCCCCCCCCTTGAAAAACATACCACTTTCACCTGAGTATACTCATTGACATCTCTTATACATTTATTAGAGCATTAAGGACATCATTGACAACATGTATAAACACAATCCAGCCATCTAAAAGGCTGACTATAATACAAGAAAAGTCTGAACATGATGGCACACATCCACCAAAGAAACCAATCCACATCCTAACCCTCATATACCCCATGATAACAATCAATATCGTGCACGGTGGTGGGTTTAATACACTACCGCTGACTCTTCACCCCCCCCCCCCCACATGCCTAGTAACTGTGTCTGCCGTCACCACTCATAACCTCCATCAGTCATTAAAATTTAAAAATACATTAAGGTACAATAACAAAGGAATATGAGAACCCCTTATCGTCTCCGCCACAGATAAATAAAAATGTTACATTTTCTAATTACATACTGCTGATTCATCTTTGTGCTTACAAAATATCCCCCATCCCCTATGATTTTTATCTCTTTACTCCAAAGCTAAAACCCGATTATACATTTCATCAATCAAATTATATTACAATAAGCATAATAATATCAATACTTATCATCCGACTAATAAGTGTACATTATTATCACCCTGAGTTCCATGAAATTTACATAAGAATTAATACATATATTAACAATCCTCACAATCCTTCCCGTCTTCTAAATACAGTGTACATATATCCAATGACATTTCGTTATGATCCAATCATATTTACTTTACACTTCCCCTTTTCCCTAGTGCAAGATAAAAGCCACTTGCGCTAGAGTCACAACACCTTACATTTGTTCACTTAAAACGTATAAAATAAGAACTAACATAAATAACTTATAACAATATATAGATATTAATTATTTGACAAAGTGAAGAATACCAACTAATATGGTTAACAGTACACAAGAAATTGTAACTCACTCACTAATACATATTCCCATTTTTTATGTATTATGTTCAACAAGATATCTATATTTATTAACAATGTTCCAGAGCAATATCAGACTTACTCTGTCATGTACTAAGTTACACAATATAACTTATGGCTCCTAATAAAACATGTACCGTGCAGTACTACCTCAATCATTAACAAAACCAACCTGGCAAAAGACACTTCAGAAAGCCACCCCCTGCCATCCCCTGACCCCATGTTATCTGTATTAAAAACCACAAACTCACGTTCCCTTCCATGCTCAAGTTCGTACCTGACGTCGAAAGTCATAAAACCCCTGTCTCTTAACCAAATGTCACCAGTTCACCCCCCCCTACGCCCCCCCCCCATTCCTAACGACTTTACACCCATATGCTCCACTACCACACACTTTTATTCCACCTTCCATCCTCCACTAATCTCAAAAAAGAACAAGAATGCCAGTTTAGGGAGAACCAGCCCAATCCAGCTCTAAACTACACCCAACCCTAACATTACACCTACCGTCAGATTACGATAACCCAAGGGAAAACTATTTACCCACAACCTCCCATATAGTAGCCTATTTCTGCATACTGTACGGTACACACTCGCCGCAAGCGCCCGCACCCTACATTCACCCCCCACCTCCTGCATGCACCAAGACACATACAAAAAATCTGCCACTACATACATCACTGCCCTCCGAATGTCCTTGGAAACCCCTCCCACATCAAAATGCAAAGCCCTCAAAGTCGAAATGTTTCTTCCCCCTCCCGCCACTATACCCAGAACTCTCGCTAACCATGCCCTTACAAAACCCAAGGTTTCACAAAAATATATGGCATGAAAAGCCGTCTCCTCTTCCTCACAATGCAAACAAGTGCTAGCACCTACATAACCCATTCTATATAGCACTGACCTTGTAGCTAGAATTCCCATAAAGAATCTATAAACCACTTCACGAACCCTTGGCTTTAATCTGATCTTCCGAAAGTCTTCCCAAATGCCCCTCCAATCATACATTGGGTATGTAGCTACTCCCTGTATCACTGTACCCTGCCTACCTGTCCTCCCCAGCCTACTTACCCTTACTTTTTTTGCTTCCCTTACTGCCAACAAATTTCGCACCATATCTTCACACTCCAGTAGTGCCTTTCCCTTCCACCATTTTCGCACATCCTTCATGACCTCTCCCACCCTTCTACCCCTCTCCCCTCCCACCCTCAAGTATCGCTGCTTCACATACACTGCCTTCACTCGTGTGTCCAAAGGTATAAGACCCAGCCCACCCTGCCGCACGCCCATCATCACCACCTCCTTCCGTAGCCATGGCTTCCCATAACCCCACACATACCTCAAAACCACCCTCTCCAGTTCCTGAATATCACACGACCTCAGGGGATATATTTCTGCCACGCCTCACACTTTACTGTACACAAGTGTATTTACTACCACCACCCTCTGCTGCAATGTTACATCCCCAGCCCTCCACCCGCGCATCCTACCCATCGCTCTACTCACTACTTCCTTGGAATTTATTCTCTGTGCCTCCCCAGCGTCCGCCATATACACAACCCCACATATCTTAATTCTATCCACTACGTTCCACCCATACTGTTCCCCCAACCCCCCCCCCCACCCACGTGCCTACTTCTAATAACTTTGACTTTGCTCCATTAACCCTCATCCCTGTCGCCCCACCAAAAATCTCTATTATACGGCCCACATTCCCCAATCCTATTTCCCCTCCTACCAAAACTGTGGTGTCATCCACATACCCCACAATACCACATCTCCCAGGACCCACCTCTCACTGTTCCCACACTCCTTCCTCTATAAGCCTATAAAAAGGGTCCTGCATGCATGCAAAGAGGATTTGAGACAAGGGGCAACCCTGTCGCAGACCCATCCCCATCTGCACTGGCAACCCTAACTTCCCATTAACCTGAACCCTGACCATTGCAGGCGTATACAAAGTAGTCGCCCAGCGCACAATCTCATCACCAAAACCCTGTTTTTTTAAAATACACCACAACATATGTCTATCTACACTGTCATAAGCCTGCTTCCAATCAATCCCCAAGATCCCCCCTCGTTGTCTACCCTCCACAAAATCCTTAATTCTTCCATGCCCCTCACGCATACTTCGACCTGGAATCCCACACTGTCCTCTATGTAGGACTCGGTCAAGCACCTTTTTCATACGGTTACCTAAAACCTTCGCTAAAACTTTATAATCTGCACACATGAGGGAGATCGCCCTATAAGCACCCAAGGTCTTCCCCCCCCTCCCTTATAGACCAAAACTACTACCCCCATGCCCTGCGATTCCCCCAACACTCCCCTTTCCTTCATACAGTTAAACAACCGGACCAGACATTCCTTCATACAATCCCAATGTGTAATATAGAAATCATTAGGAATTCCATCAATGCCCGGCGCTTTTCCCCTACTCAAGCCCATTATCGCCTCCTCCACCTCCTCCTCACTGATCCTACCCTCTATTACCGCACTCTCCTCCTCCCCTAAAATACCTCGAATTCCTTCTCCCAGAATCTCTCCCTCCCTCTCTCCTCCCTCCCTCTGCTTAAAATTCTCCCTAAACCAATAATCAGCATAATTGCTCATTCCATCGGTGGTACTAAGTACCTGCCCCACCCTATATCCCCCCACCCCTTTACACACCTCTAATCCCATAATCGTGGTCATCTGTTGCCTATTCCTAAATCTCCTCAAAACACATCCTGACGGTTTGTCACCCCATAGAACCTCCTCTAAACCTTCCCTCACACGTATCGCATCAAAACGAGAATTTTGTATATCCCTCAATCTTCCCCTTAAAACCTCTATTTCTCCATGTCTAGCCCCCCCCTTCCCCTTCATAACAATCATTTAGCTGCCCCTCTAAATATTTCTGTAAACCATACCTCCACCTCGCCTCATCCCTTCCTCTATGCTGGTAATACTCCCTAATCTGCAATTTAGCGTGCTTCTCCCACCATTCCAAGATATCCTCCTCTTCGTTGCGAGCCTCCCATAGTTACTTCCACCATTCCCTAAAAAACAACCCCTCCCCCTCTCCCTGAAGTAGCCTCACATTCATTTTCCAATAACCCACATACCTACGAACCATCCCTTCCCATGCCATCTCTGCCAAAACGGCACGATGGTCCGAAAAACCTAAATCTATCGTCATTACACGTTCTACTGTTATATCTCGAGTTATATATATACGATCCAACCTGGCAGCATAACCCCTCCGCATAAACGTGTGCTCTACTTTCCACCCATCGCCCCTGACTATGTCATAAACCCCGGCATCCCTCAACAAATCCCTCAATACCCCAAGCACACACCCTGCCCCTCTCGGTTCCACATCCTTATTCCTGATTACACAATTCCAATCCCCACCTATTATAGAGACCATTGGTAAACCCCGCATGTAGAAAAGCAAAACCTCCCTTACAAAATTCACCTTAACCCGTATGTTACTATCCGCCGGCATATATATCCCCAGAAAACATACTCTAATCTCGCCCCATATCCCTTCCACCCTCACCACCCTCCCCTCCCCTCCCTCTTCCCACTTGAGCATGTGGAATGGGCTGGACTCCCTCACTGCCACTGCCACCCCACCCTTTAATTTCCCTGAACTACCAACATACATCCTAAAACCGTACAGCCTCAACTCTCTGCCATACTTGAAATTGTGTTCTTGAATAAAACACACATCAATGTTAAAACGCCGCAAAACATCTTCCAACCATACTCGTTTACCGTCAGCTCTAAGGCCATTCACGTTTATCGTTAGACACTTAAAGATTCAGAAAGGGTGGCTTTCCTCTATGTCTCTGTGTCCTGTCTGTTCCACTTTTTGCTGCTTCTGTCTTTTCTCGTGCACTCTTTCCCGCCTGTGCCCCCTCCCCCCCCTGTGCACTACCCCGCCCTTTCTTAATCACTCCTGCCCACGTCTTCTTCCCTGTACGCTGAGCTGGTGTTATAACCTCCTCATCCGACGAGCCTCCAGCCCTCTTTCTAGATGTGCCCTCAATTTCCATATCAGTATTTCCATTGCCCTTGTGCACCTCTGCTTCCACCTGTATCAACTGCAACATGCCAGGCTCTGACCCCAGAGGCTCTAGAATCTGCTCAATCAAGTCCTTCTCAACCGTCAGAATTCTCCTGTCTGTAGCTGGGTTCTCCTCCGCAGGCACGTCCAGGAAAGACTTAATCATCTCCTGTAGGGGCGTAGATAACTCCAGTGGATCACCGGTCTCTCCCACCCCCACAGGCTGCTGCTCAACTCCCGGGCCCGCTTGCGGGGGATTATCCGAAGCCACTGGTAGTGTCACACAATTCTCTAACACGCCCTCCACTTCTTCCGCCCAATTACCTGTGCCTGCTGCACTCAAATTCTTCGGCAGAGGTTCCGCCTGAGACTCCGTGGCTACTTGCCGTTCCCAAGGCCGCGGCGCTGCTGCTCTACCACATCCGGCCGCCATGTGGTCAAAAGCGCCGCACAGGCGACACGTCTTTCGTTGTCCCGCGTAGGTCACGTACAGCTGTGTCCTAAAATCCTCCAGGACAACATACGATGGAATAGGTCTTCTTAAAGACATCTTGACGGTGTAAGATCCAGCCGGCAACCCTTCATAGATTCCCTCCGTCCATCGAACTAAAGTTATATCATGCACCTCACCATATCTTTGAAATGTCTCTCTGATATCTACATCGTCTGCCTCGAAAGGAACGTTGCGGATCCTCACCCAGGTGTAGTATTTTGAGGCATCCCGCAGGCGTACCTCCAGACCAGATGATACAGTGATGTTCTTCTCCTGGTACTGAGTCACCGTCCTTTCATATGCCTCCACTGTACAGAACTTTATGAAGATCCGTGATGATCCATTAAGTGCTATTCCGTGTAAGTCTTCAACTTCAATGCCAAACGTGTCCCGTATAATCGTTGGTAATAAAACAGAGGCATTCGTAGGGTAAATTGCCCCTTTAACAAGGTCAACACACACGGTGTTGCTCCTCCTGCGGTAGCTGGCAGCCATCTCGGTGAAAACAGGAAGTTGCGCACCAGAGAAAGCAAGAGCTGTTTGCGCAGTGCGTCCACTCAGCCCGAAAGCGAAGAGGACAATGTACGAAGCTTGTACCTAGCACTGAAAACTAAGCATGTTTCCTAGCATGAAATACGAAGCTTGTACCTAGCATCAGATACTAACATTGTTACCTAGAATTAATACAAAGGTTGTTACCTAGCATTAAACACTAAGGTTGTTACCTAGCATTAAACACTAAGGTTGTTACCTAGCATTAATACTAAGGTTGTTACCTAGCATTAAACACTAAGCTTGTTACCTAGCATTAAACACTAAGGTTGTTACTTAGCATTAAACACTAAGGTTGTTACCTAGCATTAAACACTAAGGTTGTTACCTAGCATTAAACACTAAGGTTGTTACCTAGCATTAAACACTAAGGTTGTTACCTAGCATTAAACACTAAGGTTGTTACCTAGCATTAAACACTAAGGTTGTTACCTAGCATTAAACACTAAGGTTGTTACCTAGCATTAATACTAAGGTTGTTACCTAGCATTAATACTAAGGTTGTTACCTAGCATTAATACTAAGGTTGTTACCTAGCATTAATACTAAGGTTGTTACCTAGCATTAATACTAAGGTTGTTACCTAGCATTAATACTAAGGTTGTTACCTAGCATTAACACTAAGGTTGTTACCTAGCATTAATACTAAGGTTGTTACCTAGCATTAATACTAAGGTTGTTACCTAGCATTAAACACTAAGGTTGTTACCTAGCATTAAACACTAAGGTTGTTACCTAGCATTAATACTAAGGTTGTTACTTAGCATTAATACTAAGGTTGTTACCTAGCATTAATACTAAGGTTGTTACCTAGCATTAAACACTAAGGTTGTTACCTAGCATTAAACACTAAGGTTGTTACCTAGCATTAATACTAAGGTTGTTACCTAGCATTAACACTAAGGTTGTTACCTAGCATTAATACTAAGGTTGTTACCTAGCATTAAACACTAAGGTTGTTACCTAGCATTAAACACTAAGGTTGTTACCTAGCATTAAACACTAAGGTTGTTACCTAGCATTAAACACTAAGGTTGTTACCTAGCATTAAACACTAAGGTTGTTACCTAGCATTAACACTAAGGTTGTTACCTAGCATTAATACTAAGGTTGTTACCTAGCATTAATACTAAGGTTGTTACCTAGCATTAATACTAAGGTTGTTACCTAGCATTAATAATAAGATTGTTACCTAGCATTAATACTAAGGTTGTTACCTAGCATTAACACTAAGGTTGTTACCTAGCATTAATACTAAGGTTGTTACCTAGCATTAAACACTAAGGTTGTTACCTAGCATTAAACACTAAGGTTGTTACCTAGCATTAAACACTAAGGTTGTTACCTAGCATTAATACTAAGGTTGTTACCTAGCATTAATACTAAGGTTGTTACCAAGCATTAATACTAAGGTTGTTACCTAGCATTAATACTAAGGTTGTTACCTAGCATTAAACACTAAGGTTGTTACCTAGCATTAAACACTAGGGTTGTTACCTAGCATTAAACACTAAGGTTGTTACCTAGCATTAAACACTAAGGTTGTTACCTAGCATTAAACACTAAGGTTGTTACCTAGCATTAATACTAAGGTTGTTACCTAGCATTAAACACTAAGGTTGTTACCTAGCACTAATACTAAGGTTGTTACCTAGCATTAACACTAAGGTTGTTACCTAGCATTAATACTAAGGTTGTTACCTAGCATTAATACTAAGGTTGTTACCTAGCATTAAACACTAAGGTTGTTACCTAGCATTAATACTAAGGTTGTTACCTAGCATTAATACTAAGGTTGTTACCTAGCATTAATACTAAGGTTGTTACCTAGCATTAACACTAAGGTTGTTACCTAGCATTAATACTAAGGTTGTTACCTAGCATTAATACTAAGGTTGTTACCTAGCATTAATACTAAGGTTGTTACCTAGCATTAATACTAAGGTTGTTACCTAGCATTAATACTAAGGTTGTTACCTAGCATTAATACTAAGGTTGTTACCTAGCATTAATACTAAGGTTGTTACCTAGCATTAACACTAAGGTTGTTACCTAGCATTAATACTAAGGTTGTTACCTAGCATTAATACTAAGGTTGTTACCTAGCATTAATACTAAGGTTGTTACCTAGCATTAACACTAAGGTTGTTACCTAGCATTAATACTAAGGTTGTTACCTAGCATTAATACTAAGGTTGTTACCTAGCATTAATACTAAGGTTGTTACCTAGCATTAATACTAAGGTTGTTACCTAGCATTAACACTAAGGTTGTTACCTAGCATTAATACTAAGGTTGTTACCTAGCATTAACACTAAGGTTGTTACCTAGCATTAATACTAAGGTTGTTACCTAGCATTAAACACTAAGGTTGTTACCTAGCATTAAACACAAAGGTTGTTACCTAGCATTAAACACTAAGGTTGTTACCTAGCATTAAACACTAAGGTTGTTACCTAGCATTAAACACTAAGGTTGTTACCTAGCATTAAACACTAAGGTTGTTACCTAGCATTAAACACTAAGGTTGTTACCTAGCATTAATACTAAGGTTGTTACCTAGCATTAAACACTAACGTTGTTACCTAGCATTAATACTAAGGTTGTTACCTAGCATTAATACTAAGGTTGTTACCTAGCATTAAACACTAAGGTTGTTACCTAGCATTAAACACTAAGGTTGTTACCTAGCATTAAACACTAAGTTTGTTACCTAGCATTAAACACTAAGGTTGTTACCTAGCATTAAACACTAAGGTTGTTACCTAGCATTAAACACTAAGGTTGTTACCTAGCATTAAACACTAAGGTTGTTACCTAGCATTAATACTAAGGTTGTTACCTAGCATTAAACACTAACGTTGTTACCTAGCATTAATACTAAGGTTGTTACCTAGCATTAATACTAAGGTTGTTACCTAGCATTAAACACTAAGGTTGTTACCTAGCATTAAACACTAAGGTTGTTACCTAGCATTAAACACTAAGGTTGTTACCTAGCATTAAACACTAAGGTTGTTACCTAGCATTAATACTAAGGTTGTTACCTAGCATTAACACTAAGGTTGTTACCTAGCATTAAACACTAAGGTTGTTACCTAGCATTAAACACTAAGGTTGTTACCTAGCATTAAACACTAATGTTGTTACCTAGCATTAAACACTAAGGTTGTTACCTAGCATTAAACACTAAGGTTGTTACCTAGCATTAATACTAAGGTTGTTACCTAGCATTAAACACTAACGTTGTTACCTAGCATTAATACTAAGGTTGTTACCTAGCATTAATACTAAGGTTGTTACCTAGCATTAAACACTATGGTTGTTACCTAGCATTAAACACTAAGGTTGTTACCTAGCATTAAACACTAAGGTTGTTACCTAGCATTAATACTAAGGTTGTTACCTAGCATTAACACTAAGGTTGTTACCTAGCATTAATACTAAGGTTGTTACCTAGCATTAAACACTAAGGTTGTTACCTAGCATTAAACACTAAGGTTGTTACCTAGCATTAAACACTAAGGTTGTTACCTAGCATTAAACACTAAGTTGTTACCTAGCATTAAACACTAAGGTTGTTACCTAGCATTAAACACTAAGGTTGTTACCTAGCATTAAACACTAAGGTTGTTACCTAGCATTAAACACTAAGGTTGTTACCTAGCATTAAACACTAAGGTTGTTACCTAGCATTAACACTAAGGTTGTTACCTAGCATTAAACACTAAGGTTGTTACCTAGCATTAAACACTAAGGTTGTTACCTCTCATTAAACACTAAGGTTGTTACCTAGCATTAATACTAAGGTTGTTACCTAGCATTAAACACTAAGGTTGTTACCTAGCATTAACACTAAGGTTGCTACCTAGCATTAAACTCTAAGGTTGTTACCTAGCATTAACACTAAGGTTGTTACCTAGCATTAAACACTAAGGTTGTTACCTAGCATTAACACTAAGGTTGTTACTTAGCATTAAACACTAAGGTTGTTACCTAGCATTAAACACTAAGGTTGTTACCTAGCATTAAACACTAAGGTTGTTACCTAGCATTAATACTAAGGTTGTTACCTAGCATTAATCACTAAGGTTGTTACCTAGCATTAACACTAAGGTTGTTACCTAGCATTAAACACTAAGGTTGTTACCTAGCATTAAACACTAAGGTTGTTACCTAGCATTAACACTAAAGTTGTTACCTAGCATTAAACACTAAGGTTGTTACCTAGCATTAAACACTAAGGTTGTTACCTAGCATTAAACACTAAGGTTGTTACCTAGCATTAAACACTAAGGTTGTTACCTAGCATTAACACTAAGGTTGTTACCTAGCATTAAACACTAAGATTGTTACCTAGCATTAAACACTAAGGTTGTTACCTAGCATTAAACACTAAGGTTGTTACCTAGCATTAAACACTAAGGTTGTTACCTAGCATTAAACACTAAGGTTGTTACCTAGCATTAAACACTAAGGTTGTTTCCTAGCATTAATACTAAGGTTGTTACCTAGCATTAACACTAAGGTTGTTACCTAGCATTAATACTAAGGTTGTTACCTAACATTAATACTAAGGTTGTTACCTAGCATTAATACTAAGGTTGTTACCTAGCATTAATACTAAGGTTGTTACCTAGCATTAATACTAAGGTTGTTACCTAGCATTAACACTAAGGTTGTTACCTAGCATTAAATACTAAGGTTGTTACCTAGCATTAACACTAAGGTTGTTACCTAGCATTAATACTAAGGTTGTTACCTAGCATTAACACTAAGGTTGTTACCTATCATTAAACACTAAGGTGTTACCTAGCATTAAACACTAAGGTTGTTACCTAGCATTAAACACTAAGGTTGTTACCTAGCATTAAACACTAAGGTTGTTACCTAGCATTAAACACTAAGGTTGTTACCTAGCATTTAACACTAAGGTTGTTACCTAGCATTAAACACTAAGGTTGTTACCTAGCATTAACACTAAGGTTGTTACCTAGCATTAAACACTAAGGTGTTACCTAGCATTAAACACTAAGGTTGTTACCTAGCATTAAACACTAAGGTTGTTACCTAGCATTAAACACTAAGGTTGTTACCTAGCATTAAACACTAAGGTTGTTACCTAGCATTAACACTAAGGTTGTTAAATAGCATTAAACACTAAGGTTGTTACCTAGCATTAATACTAAGGTTGTTACCTAGCATTAACACTAAGGTTGTTACCTAGCATTAACACTAAGGTTGTTACCTAGCATTAAACACTAAGGTTGTTACCTAGCATTAAACACTAAGGTTGTTACCTAGAATTAACACTAAGGTTGTTACCTAGCATTAATACTAAGGTTGTTACCTAGCATTAATACTAAGGTTGTTACCTAGCATTAATACTAAGGTTGTTACCTAGCATTAATACTAAGGTTGTTACCTAGCATTAACACTAAGGTTGTTACCTATCATTAACACTAAGGTTGTTACCTAGCATTAAACACTAAGGTTGTTACCTAGCATTAACACTAAGGTTGTTACCTAGCATTAACACTAAGGTTGTTACCTAGCATTAAACACTAAGGTTGTTACCTAGCATTAATACTAAGGTTGTTACCTAGCATTAACACTAAGGTTGTTACCTATCATTAACACTAAGGTTGTTACCTAGCATTAAACACTAAGGTTGTTACCTAGCATTAACACTAAGGTTGTTACCTAGCATTAACACTAAGGTTGTTACCTATCATTAACACTAAGGTTGTTACCTAGCATTAAACACTAAGGTTGTTACCTAGCATTAACACTAAGGTTGTTACCTAGCATTAACACTAAGGTTGTTACCTAGCATTAAACACTAAGGTTGTTACCTAGCATTAAACACTAAGGTTGTTACCTAGCATTAACACTAAGGTTGTTACCTAGCATTAATACTAAGGTTGTTACCTAGCATTAATACTAAGGTTGTTACCTAGCATTAATACTAAGGTTGTTACCTAGCATTAATACTAAGGTTGTTACCTAGCATTAACACTAAGGTTGTTACCTATCATTAACACTAAGGTTGTTACCTAGCATTAAACACTAAGGTTGTTACCTAGCATTAAACACTAAGGTTGTTACCTAGCATTAATACTAAGGTTGTTACCTAACATTAATACTAAGGTTGTTACCTAGCATTAACACTAAGGTTGTTACCTAGCATTAAACACTAAGGTTGTTACCTAGCATTAAACACTAAGGTTGTTACCTAGCATTAAACACTAAGGTTGTTACCTAGCATTAAACACTAAGGTTGTTACCTAGCATTAAACACTAAGGTTGTTACCTAGCATTAAACACTAAGGTTGTTACCTAGCATTAAACACTAAGGTTGTTACCTAGCATTAATACTAAGGTTGTTACCTAGCATTAATACTAAGGTTGTTACCTAGCATTAATACTAAGGTTGTTACCTAGCATTAAACACTAAGGTTGTTACCTAGCATTAATACTAAGGTTGTTACCTAGCATTAAACACTAAGGTTGTTACCTAGCATTAACACTAAGGTTGTTACCTAGCATTAAACACTAAGGTTGTTACCTAGTATTAATACTAAGGTTGTTACCTAGCATTAAACACTAAGGTTGTTACCTAGCATTAACACTAAGGTTGTTACCTAGCATTAACACTAAGGTTGTTACCTAGCATTAAACACTAAGGTTGTTACCTAGCATTAATACTAAGGTTGTTACCTAGCATTAAACACTAAGGTTGTTACCTAGCATTAATACTAAGGTTGTTACCATCATGTGAGAGAGACAAAACATAGGTCTATTATTACTGGGACGGGTAAACTGTAGGCCTAGTAAAATATGTTTTATAAAAACAATTTAATCTTTGGTTTATTTTCTAAGAGTCAATCGATATTTTACTCTCATGAGAAAGACGAATATATTCTGATGAGTCGAAGAAATTATCCGCACATACCAGACTGAAACTTGCACATACCAGACTGAAACTTGCACATACCAGACTGAAACTTGCACATACCAGACTGAAATTTGCACATACCAGACTGAAACTTGCACATACCAGACTGAAATTTGCACATACCAGACTGAACCTTGCACATACCAGACTGAAACTTGCACATACCAGACTGAAACTTGCACATACCAGACTGAAACTTGCACATACCAGACTGAAACTTGCACATACCAGACTGAAATTTGCACATACCAGACTGAACCTTGCACATACCAGACTGAAACTTGCACATACCAGACTGAAACCTGCACATACCAGACTGAAACCTGCACACATCAGACTGAAACCTGCATATATCAGACTGAAACCTGCATATATCAGACTGAAACCTGCATATATCAGACTGAAACCTACACATACCAGACTGAAACCTGCATATATCAGACTGAAACCTGCACAAACCAGACTGAAACCTGCACATACCAGACTGAAACCTGCACATACCAGACTGAAACCTGCACATACCAGGCTGAAACCTGCACATACCAGGCTGAAACCTGCACATACCAGACTGAAACCTGCACATACCAGACTGAAACCTGCATATACAGGACTGAAACCTGCACATACCAGACTGAAACCTGCACATACCAGACTGAAACCTGCACATACCAGAATGAAACCTGCACATACCAGACTGAAACCTGCACATACCAGACTGAAACCTGCACATACCAGACTGAAACCTGCACATACCAGGCTGAAACCTGCACATACCAGACTGAAACCTGCACATACCAGACTGAAACCTGCATATACCAGACTGAAACCTGCACATACCAGACTGAAACCTGCACATACCAGACTGAAACCTGCACATACCAGACTGAAACCTGCACATACCAGACTAAGACCTGCACATACCAGACTGAAACCTGCACATTCCAGACTGAAGCATGCATATATCAGACTGAAACCTGCACGTACCAGAATGAAACCTGCATACACCAGACTGAAACCTGCACATACCAGACTAAAACCTGCACATACCAGACTGAAATCTGCACACACCAGACTGAAAGCAGCACATACCAAACTGAAACTTGCACATACCAGGCTGAAATCTGCACATACCAGACTGAAAGCTGCACACACCAGAATGAAAGCAGCACATACCAAACTGAAACCTGCACATACCAGGCTGAAAACTGCACATACCAGACTGAAACCTGCACATACCACACTGAAAACTGCAAATACCTGACTGAAAGCTGCTCATGCAAGACTGAAACTTGCACAAACCAGACTGAAACATGCACATACCATACTGAAAGTTGCACATTCAAGAGTAAAACCTGCACACACCAGACTGAAACCTGCATATACCAGACTGAAACCTGTACATACCAGACTGAAACCTGCACATACCAGACTGAAACCTGCACATACCAGACAGAAACCTGCACATACCAGAGTGAAACCTGCATATACCAGACTGAAAGCTACACATACCAGACTGAAACCTGCTCATACCAGACTGAAACCTACACATACCAGACTGAAACCAGCACATACCAGACTGAAATCTGCACATACAAGAGTAAAACTTGCACACACCAGACTGAAACCTGCACATACAAGACTGAAACCTGCACATGCCAGACTGAAACCTGCACATACCAGACTGAAACCTGCGCAAACCAGACTGAAACCTGCACATACTAGACAAAAACCTGCACATACCAGACTGAAACCTGCAAATACCAGACTTTAAGCTGCAAATACCAGATTGAAACCTACACATACCAGACTGAAACCTGCACATATAAGACAAACCTGCATATACCAGATTGAAACTTGCATATATCAGACTGAAACCTTCACATACCAGACTGAAACCTTAACATACCAGACAGAAACTTGCACATATCAGATTGAAACCTGCACATACCAGACTGAAACCTGCACATACCAGGCTGAAACCTGCATATACCAGACTGAAACCTGAACATACCAGACTGAAAGCTGCACATACCAGACTGAAACCTTCACATACCAGACAGAAACTTGCACATATCAGACTGAAACCTGCACATACCAGACTGAAACCTGCACATACCAGGCTGAAACCTGTATATACCAGACTTAAACCTGAACATACCAGACAGAAAACTGCACATACCAGACTGAAACCTGCACATACAAGAATGAAACCTTCACATACCAGACTGAAACCTACACATACCAGACTGAAAGCTGCACACACCAGACTGAAACCTGCACGTACCAGACTGAAAGCTGCATATACCAGACTGAAAGCTGTACATACCTGACTGAAAAGTTCACATACCAGGCTGAAACATGCATATACCAGACTGAAACCTACACATACCAGACTGAAAGCTGTGCATACCAGACAAACCTGAACATACCAGACTGAAACCTGCACATACCAGACTGACACCTTCACATACAAGACTAAAACCTGCACATACCACACTGAAATCTGCACATACCAGACTGAAACCTGCACATACCAGACTGAAACCTGCACATACCAGACTGAAACCTGCATATACCAGACTGAAACCTGCGCATACCAGACTGAAACCTGCACATACCAGACTGAAACCTGCACATACCAGACTGAAAGCTGCACATACCAGAGTGAAACCTGCACATACCAGACTGAAACCTGCAAATACCAGACTGAAACCTTTACATACCAGACTGAAACCTTTACATACCAGACTGAAACCTGCACATACCAGACTGAAACCTTCACATACCAGACTGAAACCTGCACATACCAGACTAAAACCTGTGCATACTAGACAAACCTGCACATACCAGACTGAAACCTGCACGTACCAGAATGAAACCTGCCCATACAAGAGTAAAAGATAAAAAAAATACCAGAGTGAAACCTGCACATACCAGACTGAAACCTGTGCATACCAGACTGAAACCTGCACATACCAGATTGAAATCTGCACGTACCAGACTGAAACCTGTGCATACCAAACTGAAACCTGCACATTCCAGACTGAAACCTGTACAAACAAGAGTAAAACCTGCATATACCAGACTGAAACCTGCACATACAAGAGAGAATCCTGCACATACCAGACTGAAACCTACACATACCAGACTGAAACCTACACATACCAGACTGAAATCTGCACATACAAGTGTAAAACCTGCACACACCAGACTGAAACCTGCACATACAAGACTGAAACCTGCACGTGCCAGACTGGAAACTGCACATACCAGACTGAAACCTGCGCAAACAAGACTAAAACCTGCACATACTAGACAGAAACATGCACATACCAGACTGAAACCTGCAAATACCAGACTTGAAGCTGCACATACTAGAGATAAACCTGCACATACCAGACTGAAACCTGCACATATAAGACTGAAACCTTCACATACCAGACAGAAACTTACACATACCAGACTGAAACCTGCACATACCAGCCTGAAATCTGCACATACCATGCTGAAACCTGGATATACCAGACTGAAAGCTGCACATACCAGACAAAGCTGCACATACGAGACAGAAGCCTGCACATACCAGACTGAAACCTGCAGATACAAGAATGAAACCTTCACATACCAGACTGAAACCTACACATTCCAGACTGAAAGCTGCACATACCAGACTGAAAGCTGCACATACCAGACTGAAACCTGCACATACCATACTGAAACCTACACATACCAGACAGAAACCTGCACATACCACACTGAAACCTGCACATTCCAGACTGAAAAATTCACATACCAGGCTGAAACATGCACATACCATACTGAAACCTACACATACCAGACAGAAACCTGCACATACCAAACTGAAACCTGCATATACCAGACTGAAAGCTGCATATACCAGACTGAAACCTGCACATACCAGATTGAAACTTGCACATACCAGACTGAAACCTACACATACCAGACTGAAACCTTCACATACCAGAGGGAAACCTGCACATACCATAGTGAAACCTGCACATACCAACCTGAAACATGCACATACCAGACTGAAACCTGCACATACCAGAGTGAAACCTACACATACCATACTGACACCTTCACATACCAGACTGAAAACTGCATATACCAGACTGAAACCTGCATCTACCAGACTGAAACCTGCACATACCAGAATGAAAGCTGCGCATACCAGACTGAAACCTGCACATACCAGACTGAAACCTGCACATACCACACTGAAACCTGCACATACCAGACTGAAACCTGCACATACCAAACTGAAAGCTGCACATACCAGACTGAAAGCTGCACATACCAGAGTGAAACCTGCACATACCAGACTGAAACCTTCACATACCAGCATGAAACCTTCATATACCAGACTGAAACCTACACATACCAGACTTAAACCTTCACATACCAGACTGAAACCTCCACATACCAGAATGAAACCTGTGCATACTAGACAAACCTGCACATACCAGACTGAAACCTGCACGTACCAGACTGAAACCTGCACATACAAGAGTAAAAGATAAAAAAAAATACCAGACTGAAACCTGCACATACCAGACTGAAACCTGTGCATACCAGACTGAAACCTGCACATACCAGACTGAAATCTGCACGTACCAGACTGAAACCTGTGCATACGAGACTGAAACCTGTACATACCAGACTGAAACCTGTACATACAAGAGTAAAACCTGCGCATACAAGAGTGAAACCTGCACATACCAGACTGAAACCTGTGCATACCAGACTGAAACCTGCGCACACAAGACTGAAAATTGCACATTCCATACTGAAAACTGCACATACCAGAAAAAGCTGCACATACCAGACTGAACCCTGCACATACCAGACAGAAACCTGGCACATACCAGACTGAAACCTGCACATATCAGACTGAAATCAGCACATACAAGAGTAAAACCTGCACACACCAGACTGAAACATGCACATACCAGACTGAAACCTGCACATACCAGGCTGAAACCTGCACATACCAAACTGAAACCTGCACATACCAGAAACCTGCACATACCAGAGTGAAACCTGCATATACCAGACTGAAAGCTGCACATACCAGACTGAAACCTGCACATACCAGACTGAAACCTGCACATACCAGATTGAAACTTGCACATACCACACTGAAACCTACACATACCAGATTGAAACCTTCACATACCAGACTGAAACCTGCACATACCAGACTGAAACTTGCACATACCAGACTGAAACCTGCACATACTAGACAGAAACCTGCACATACCAGACTGAAACCTGCATATACCAGACTTAAAGCTGCACATACCAGACTGAAACCTGCACATACCAGACTGAAACCTGCACATATAAGACAAACCTGCACATACCAGATTGAAACTTGCACATACCAGACTAAAACATACACATACCAGACAGAAACCTTCACATACCAGACAGAAACTTGCACATACCAGTCTGAAACCTTCACATCCCAGACTGAAACCTTCACATACAAGACTGAAACCTGCATATACTAGACTGAAACCTGCACATACCAGACTGAAAGCTGCACATACCAGACAAAGCTGCACATACCAGACAGAAACCTGCACATACCAGACTGAAACCTGCACATACCTGACTGAAACCTTCATATACCAGACTGAAACCTACACATACCATACTGAAAGCTGCACATACCAGACTGAAACCTGCACGTACCAGACTGAAAGCTGCACATACCAGACTGAAAGCTGCACATACTAGACTGAAACCTTCACATACCAGACTGAAACCTGAACATACCAGACTGGAACCTGCACATACCAGACTGAACCCTGCACATACCAGACTGAAACTGCACATACCAGACTGAAACCTGCATATACCAGACTGAAACCTGCACATACCAGACTGAAACCTACACATACCAGACTGAAACTTGCGCATACAAAAGTAAAACCTGCACATACCAGACTGAAACCTGCACATACCAGACTGAAAGCTCTGCATACCAGACTGAAACCTGCACATACCAGACTGAAAGCTCTGCATACCAGACTGAAACCTATACATACCAGACTGAAACCAGCACATTCCAGACAGAAATCTGCACATACCAGACTGAAACCTGCACATACCTGACTGAAACCTGCGCATACAAGTGTAAAACCTGCACATACCAGACTGAAACCTGCACATACCAGACTGAAACTTGTACATACCAGACTGAAACCTGTACATACCAGACAGAAACCTGCACATACCAGACTGAAACCTGCACATACCAGACTGAAACCTGCACATACCAGATTGAAACTTGCACATACCAGACTGAAACCTACTCATACCAGACAGAAACCTGCCCATACAATACTGAAACCTGCACATACCAGACTGAAACCTTCACATACCAGACTGAAACCTGCACATGCCAGACTGAAACCTGCACATACCAGAATGAAAGCTGCATATACCAGATTGAAACCTGCACATCCCATATTGAAACCTGCACGTGCCACACTGAAACCTGCACATACCAGTCTGAAACCTGCACATACCAGATTGAAACTTGCAAATACCAGACTTAAATCTGCACATACCAGACTGAAACCTGCACATACCAGACTGAAAGCTGCACATACCAGATTGAAACTTGCAAATACCAGACTGAAAGCTGCACATACCAGACTGAAACCTGCACATACCAGATTGAAACTTGCAAATACCAGACTGAAAGCTGCACATATCAGACTGAAACCTGCACATACCAGACTGAAAGCTGCACATACCAGACTGAAACCTGCATATACCAGATTGAAAAGTGCACATACAAGACTGAAACCTGCACATACCAGACTGAAACCTTCACATACCAGACTGAAACCTGCACATGCCAGACTGAAACCTTCACATACCAGACTGAAACCTGTACATACCAGACTGAAACCTGCACATACAAGACAGAAACCTGGACATACCAGATTGAAACTTGCACATACCACAATGAAACCTACACATACCAGAGTGAAACCTGCACATAACAGACTGAAACCTTCACATACCAGTCTGAAACCTGCACATACCATTCTGAAACCTGCACATACCAGACTGAAACCTGCACATACCAGAATGAAAGCTGGACATACCAGACTGAAATCTGCACATTCCAGACTGAAACCTGCACATACCACACTAAAACCTACACATACCAGACTGAAACCTGCATACCACATTGAAACTTGCACATACCAGACTGAAAGCTGCAGATACCAGACTGAAACCTGCACATACCAGACTGAAAGCTGCACATACCAGACTGAAAGCTGCACATACCAGACTGAAAGCTGCACATTCCAGACTGAAACCAGCACATACCTGACTGAAACCTGCTACGACAGCGTCAACCACCAAGTGACTTAAAAAATTGTAGTCCTCTGAACCGGGTAGTGTTGCCAGGGAGACACACCAGTGTTACCAGGCAGTCCTCTAAACCGGGTAGTGTTGCTAGGCAGAGTCACCAGTGTTACCAGGCAGTCCTCTAAACCGGGTAGTGTTGCCAGGCAGAGTCACCAGTGTTACCAGGCAGTCCTCTAAACCTGGTAGTGTTGCCAGGGAGAGACACCAGTGTTACCAGGCAGTCCTCTAAACCGGGTAGTGTTGCCAGGGAGAGACACCAGTGTTACCAGGCAGTCTTCTAAACCGGGTAGTGTTGCCAGGGAGATACACCATTGTTACCAGGCAGTCCTCTAAACCGGGTAGTTGTGCCAGGG
Source organism: Cherax quadricarinatus (assembly GCF_038502225.1). Classification (NCBI taxonomy): domain Eukaryota; kingdom Metazoa; phylum Arthropoda; class Malacostraca; order Decapoda; family Parastacidae; genus Cherax; species Cherax quadricarinatus. The sequence goes on along the minus strand of NC_091350.1, from coordinate 27,430,837 downwards.
AGATACACCATTGTTACCAGGCAGTCCTCTAAACCGGGTAGTGTTGCCAGGGAGACACACCAGTGTTACCAGGCAGTCCTCTAAACCGGGTAGTGTTGCCAGGGAGAGACACCAGTGTTACCAGGCAGTCCTCTAAACCGGTTAGTTGTGCCAGGGAGAGACACCAGTGTTACCAGCCAGTCCTCTAAACCGGGTAGTGTTGCCAGGGGGACACACCAGTGTTACCAGGCAGTCCTCTAAACCAGGTAGTGTTGCCAGGGAGACACACCAGTGTTACCAGGCAGTCCTCTAAACCGGGTAGTGTTGCTAGGGTTACACACCAGTGTTACCAGGCAGTCCTCTAAACCGGGTAGTGTTGCCAGGGAGAGACACCAGAGTTACCAGGCATTCCTCTAAACCGGGTAGTGTTTCCAGGGGGACACACCAGTGTTACCAGGCAGTCCTCTAAACCAGGTAGTGTTGCCAGGGAGACACACCAGTGTTACCAGGCAGTCCTCTAAACCGGGTAGTGTTGCTAGGGTTACACACCAGTGTTACCAGGCAGTCCTCTAAACCGGGTAGTGTTGCCAGGGAGACACACCAGTGTTACCAGGCAGTCCTCTAAACCGGGTAGTGTTGCCAGGGAGAGACACCAGTGTTACCAGGCAGTCCTCTAAACCGGGTAGTGTTGCCAGGGAGACACACCAGTGTTTCCAGGCAGTTTTCTAAACCGGGTAGCGTTGCCAGGGAGACACACCAGTGTTACCAGGCAGTCCTCTAAACCGTGTAGTGTTGCCAGGGAGAGACACCAGTGTTACCAGGCAGTCCTCTAAACCGGGTAGTGTTGCCATGGAGAGACACCAGTGTTACCAGGCAGTCCTCTAAACCGGGTAGTGTTGCCAGGGAGAGACACCAGTGTTACCAGGCAGTCCTCTAAACCGGGTAGTGTTGCCAGGGAGACACACCAGTGTTACCAGGCAGTCCTCTAAATCGGGTAGTTTTGCCAGTTAGAGACACCAGTGTTACCAGGCAGTCCTCTAAATCGGGTAGTGTTGCCATGGAGAGACACCAGTGTTACCAGGCAGTCCTCTAAACCGGGTAGTGTTGCCAGGGAGAGACACCAGTGTTACCAGGCAGTCCTCTAAACCGGGTAGTTTTGCCAGTTAGAGATACCAGTTTTACCAGGCAGTCCTCTAAACCGGGTAGTGTTGCCATGGAGAGACACCAGTGTTACCAGGCAGTCTTCTAAACCGGGTAGTGTTGTCAGGGAGAGACACCAGTGTTACCAGGCAGTCCTCTAAACCGGGTAGTTTTGCCAGTTAGAGTCACCAGTGTTACCAGGCAGGAGTGCGTCAACACCTCTGCTCGCGTTACCCATTACCACTTTTCACGGTTCAATATTTACCCTCAGCGGTTGTCAGGGAAGGACAGGGTAGAGGAGGAAGACAGGAGGCGATAAAGGGATGAAGGAGGAAATTGCAGGGTAGGGGGAGCGGGTTAGGGGAAGGGCCGTATTAGGAAGGAGGGGGGGTAGATCAAGGGACAAGACTCTGCAGATTGGCTGACAGGTACCAACAGAGAACGCACTGTTGACATTCCCAGGGAATTTTTCGTAGAGGAGGCTAGTGTTTACTCATTGATGATGTGATGTAGTTCACTATGCTAGTGAGGTCTCTGAGGGGGTACCTAACTAACCAGTAAATGGTAACATTTTGCCTTGGTAAATAGCTACCAGACACACTGTGGAGAAATTTTCTCCAGGAGGGGGGTATCAGCCCCCTTCAGCCCCCTTCAGCCCCCTTCAGCCCTCTCAGCCCTGAGCAAAGCTCTGTTGAGATTTTTGGCCTTACCAGCTAAGATATAATATATAATGAACACTTAGCTGATAAATGACAGCAATCGTCTACACAGCCGCCCCTGCAGACGAGGTCTAGAAGCTGTCGAAACCATCACAACAGTGGGCTGTCAAGAGATACAATTTGTAAGTATAAATTACCCCTAGGGGGTGTTATGTCAGCATATTTCATTCGATGATGGCTGACGAATACTTACTTGTTTGGACTCAAAAGTCCACACCTTACTGCCGATTATAGGTTGATAACAAACTCCTTGTGACTCAAGAATTGCGCAATCCCCCGATCTACAAGAAATTCGTAACATACCTTGCTCTTTGTAACGTGAGCTATGGTGTTCTCAACACCTTCGACAGATATCGGTGACTTGATAGAAGCTGAAGTGTCCTTGGATGTCCACGTCTTCCATTGTTTAGGAAACGCACACTGGTACACTATGTTCAACAAGATTTGTTTTTATTGTTCACAATGTATCACAATAGAAGCTGATCACACTTCTATTAAGTGTTTGTGTTAGAGACACTTTGTTCACACTAACGCACAGATCAGTGTCCTTTGCTGGTTATCCTGGCGTCAGTGTGACTCTCTCTAGCGTCAAAGATAGTCTGCCAGACGCTACAGGGCTCCATCCCGTCACTGGCCCCAGCACAAAAAAAAAAAACGCTGACCTAGTACCTTGCATCCTTGTCACCTCCTCGATGAAGCAAAGCAGAATGTTTGTTTCTTGCTGTCTTAATCATAAACAACAATGTACACTATCTTTACTATGGTAATAAAGTGGGAGCAGGATTTTCTTTAATTGTCCTGCTAAGTAAGAGATGTACTGTCTCTTATAAAAGTACACTTTGCAACACCTCTGCAAGGAGCAGAGGTCATTTGACCACGCATAGCATCTGTGATCAATTACTCACTCTAGCAGTAAACAAGACGCTCGCCCCTTCTAGTGGCCCCTCAGGGCTGAGAGGGCTGAAGGGGGCTGAAGGGGGCTGAAGGGGGCTGATACCCCCCTCCTGGAGAAAATTTCTCCACACTGGGGGGCGGCGGAGGTTCGCTGCAGGTGAACTATTCATCACTTAACATTAATTTAATTTTCTCACTCGCCACCACTGCTGCTTGTCTTTGAACAGCTTTAGTCTGTGTGGTTTCTGGAGAATCGCTAATTTTGTTTTCAACACTGTGTAATGCTAATGGTACTAGTTTGTTTATTGTCCGCTTATTCACTACACCTTTGCTCAAAACATCAACTGTCCTGATGATTCCATTTGCATCAGGATATATGGTCACAATTTTTCCAAGTGGCCATTGGGACCTCGGACCATCATTGTTGATAATCACTATGTCACCAGGTCTTAAGGACTTATGATTTTCAGGAACACCAGCTCCATAGAAGTGTTCTCTCAATGAGGTGAGATAGTCTTCTCGCCAAATTTTCTCCCAACGTTCAATCACTTTATTAAGGTGTTTGAATTTAAGTCTGAGTTGCTCAGGTTCGAAATAAGTAGGATCCTCTTTGATTTCTTTATCATTCATGGGAGGAACAGGTTCGAGCCTTCTGCCATGGAGTAAATGAGATGGACTTAACACTTCTAAATTGTCCAGATCATCGGTAACATAAGTTAGAGGTCTGTTGTTGACTCTATTTTCTATTTCAGTCACAACTGTACGGAATTCTTCTAAGTCTATTCTCTGACGATGAAGAGTCTTCCTTAAACAACGTTTTACAATGCCGATCATTCTTTCATAAAATCCGCCGTGCCATGGAGATTTAGGAGGAATGTATCTCCAACGACATCTGCGTTGATTCAGCATCTGTTGTACTTCTGGCTGATCAAAGATCTTGCTTATATAAGCAGCACCAGCAACAAAGTTCGTTGCATTATCTGAAATCATCAGTCTGGGACATGCCCTTCTGGCTGCAAACCTTCTGAATAATTTGATAAAGGTTTCAGCAGACATGTCAGTGGCTACTTCTAGATGTACTGCTCTAGTTGTAGCACAAGTGAACAAACAGATGTACACCTTGATGGGAACTTTGTCAACTGTTTTGGTTAAAATTATTGGTCCAGTATAATCTACACCTGTCACCTCAAATGGAGTGATATGACAAACTCTTTCAGAGGGATATGGAGGTGGACCTGGATACTGACATACTCGCATATCGTAGTGACGACAAGTAATACAGTCCTTTATTTGTTTTTTCACACTTTGTCGACCTTGAGGTATCCAGTAGGATTGTCGTATATGACAAAGTGTGTCAGCTACCCCACCATGTAACACGTTACTGTGGGCGTTTTGCACAATCAGTTTTGTTAGCCAATGATTCTTGGGGATCAATATTGGATGTATGGCTTCTTTAGGTAGTGAAGAATTATGAATTCTTCCTCGACATCTTATAATCTTTTCTGAGTCGAGATAAAGTCCTAAAGAATTAATCATAACAGGTTTCTTTGGGGATTTATCTTGTGTTTCTAGAAATTTATATTCTGTAGAGAAAACATCTTTCTGTATTAGTTTCACCCAGTATTTAATGGGTTCAAGATATTCATAATCAGGTTTTATTCCTTTAATGTATTCAAAGACAAGAGCTGTAACTCTTAATAGTTTACCCAAAGATGAGTATTTAGATCCATCAATGACTATTTCTGTTGTGTCTGCAGTATTTACACAACTTATTTCTGCTGTGTTCAAGCAGACTGTTTCTTCTGGCATAATGTGAGCTTTTTGCTGAGGCCAGTTATTTCCATTAGAGAGCCAGTTCGGTCCGTGGAGCCATAATTTATTATCCACAAATTTCTTGAGTGGGACACCACGTGACAACATGTCAGCTGGATTCTCTTGGGTAGAGACGTGAAGAAAGAGATAATCTCTCTGCATCTCTTTTATTTCTGCTACTCTGTTCAGTACATAGACCAACTTACTCTTATTATTTCTTAACCACTGGAGAACTGCCTCATTATCACTCCAGATCACGGTTTTCTCAATAGTGAGATGATCAAGTACTTTGTTGAGATAGACAGCTAATTTTGTACCTACATAGAGTGCTGTCAGTTCCAATTGTGGTACTGTTCTGACCTTCAAGGGTGCTACCCTGGCCTTTGAAGTAATTAGTGTACTTCCTTCAGCATTACTCATGTAAGCTACAGCGCCATAACCTCTGGTTGACGCATCACAGAACACATGTAATGTGTACTTGTTTCCCTCTTGACCTATTTGTCTGGGAAATTTAATTTGATGAAGTTGTTTAAACTCCTTGGATATTTCATCCCATGCTTGACTCATTTCTAGAGGCAAGTTCTCATCCCATCCAATTTTGAGTTTCCATGCATCTTGCATAAGCATTTTACCTTTTGTGGTAATCGGTGAGACGAGTCCTAGAGGATCAAAACATTGTGATACCTCTGACAGTAAACTACGTTTAGTGAGTGTACTGCATGATTTATTGTTTATCCTTTTGAGACTCAAAGTATCTTCCTGTGTGTTCCAATTAAGTCCCAGCATATTGTTGCAATCAGGAATTTCAGTTTCAGGGAAATCTTCTTTGATAAGTTCCCTTAATTGCTTTGAATTTGTATTCCACATCCTTAGAGGCATATTTGCTTCTTTCATCTCCTTGTTAGCTTCTCTGTATAAGGATTTCAAATCATCCTCTTTATTCACTGTACCTTGAAGATTGTCCACATAGAAACTTTTCTTTAAGACTTCTTTGAAGGGACTTTCAGATTTCTTCAAATGTGTATTTAGAGTAGCTTCTAGTAAGAATGGAGAGGATGTTGCACCAAATAATACTGATTTGAAACGATAAGTTTTCACAGGACTTTGAGGATCATGTGGATTTTCAGGCCACAAGAATCGAGTATAATCTCTATCTATTTCTTGTAGTCCTACTCTTAAGAAAGCCTTGGAAATATCAGCCGTGTAGGCATATGGGTTTGTGCGAAATTTCATAAGCACGTCTCCAAGCTTCTCAGTTAGTGAGGGTCCGGTCATCAGACAATCATTAAGACTTGCTACATCTTTATTTGCACGTGCGCTGCAATTATATACAACACGTAGTGGAGTGGTTTCAGAATCTTTTCTGACTCCATGGTGCGGGAGATAATGAGCGTTTGTCTTCAACTTATCTTCGCCTATTTCCTCAATGAATTTATTGTCCAACTGTTCTTGTATGATATTATCATAGACAGTCAGTAGCTCTGGATTCTTCCTGAGCTCATGTATTTGTGCTTTCATCTGTCCGAAAGCCATGCGATAATTGCTAGGTAGATGTGGTGGATTTAATTTCCATGGTAACCTAACCCAATACTGTCCATCTTTATATTTGACAGTGTCCAAATATTGGTTATAAGTCTGAGACTCTTGTGGGCTTGGTTTATTTACATCAATACCTATCGCATCTAAATCCCACAACTTATCAACTGGTTCATTCATTTCTTCCAGTAATGATAATTTTTGCTGTGGTACATGATCAGCGGTTATTCTCGTAACTAGTACATTTTCCACTGAATCAATATCAGCTTCTTTCCCACTTTGAGAGGGAATGGGACCACATATCATGTGGCCTCCTGCTGTTTTCAGCAAGTGAACCTCATGTTTACTTACTATATTTTACACAAAACAGTGATAATAATCACTTCCAATGATTAAATCAATTGGACTAATTGTGTCCGTCTGTATGTCAGGACAGGCTAACTTGACCTTAGCTGCTTTCAGTGCTGCAACTGTTTCCTTTAATCCTTGGATCTGCACAGACTTAGGCAAATCATCTACTACCACAGCTTCTACTATCTTTTTCCTGTTTCCTAGACCAACAGTGATTCTGGCTAGGTCATATGTCTGTTTACCAGAATTGTGGAAAAAACCAGCTATATCTAACTGTATTTTGGCATAGGGTTGTTTATTCAGTTTCTGCAACACTGATCTTCTTATGAAGGACCTTTGTGAGCCTTGATCAAATAGTGTTAGCACATTGGTTTTGTGTAATTTATTAGATAACTCAACTCGAGCTATCGGGAGAGCAGTTGCTTTAAACTTATCTCTCACATTTAATGCTGTTGCTTGTTGACTTCCTGATTCTGTGGAAGTCTTCTGTTGTTCAGCAAAAGTATTTGGGCATAATGCTGTATGATGCATACCCTTGCATTTAAAACACTTCTTCAGTGAGCATTTACATCCCTTGTGTTCACCTAAACACTTGATGCATCTTTTCAGCTGATGAACACGTTGTTTACGTGCCTCCATTGATGTGTATTGAATACAATACTGTGCCCAATGTGTTCCATCACAAAGTACACATTTTGGAGTACGTTTATGTATGACAGTCTGTTTACTGTCTATTGTATTCACAGCTTGATAAATGCCTATATGGGATTTCCCATTCTGTGGTTTAGTGGGAGTAGGTATACTCTTTTTATACTGAGTTGAAGGTTTATTATCCACTGGATTTGTGGATTTTTCATCTTGTCTCGTTGCTTGCATGCATGAAACTATTGTTTGTAAACCATTGCTAATTTCTTCACAAGTGAAATAGCGTTTATTGAACATAATATTTAATCGTTCAATAGTTTGTGGTGACAGCTTATCCTGTACAATACCACTGATAAACCAATCACATTGTCTTAGGTCATATTTAGCATCTAGAGATCTGAGACTATTGTCTAATGTGATTCTAAATGCCTGTAAGTCTGAAAAACAATGTTTGGGTGGCTTCAAGCTTGATATTAAGACTGCATGTCTAACTCTAGCCTTGTCAGCATCAAAGTAATTGTCTGCTAAGACACGTAAGGCTAGTTGATAATTGCCTTTGACCACCGGAAATGACTTAATCAGTTCATAGGGTTCTCCCTTCACAAGACATTTAAGGTAATTGAACTTAGCAATCTCATCTATGTCAGTTCGTGAATTTACTATGGATTGAAAACCACTAATGAATTCTTCATAATTATGACCTTGGAAAATAGGTAATGACAATGTAGGTAAGCCTGGTAATGGGACACTTGTTGTTACAGGTGTAACAGGTGTTTGACCACTAGTAGTAGTAGGTCTCTGTGACAGAGTTTTACGGCAGATAGCCTGTACTCCTGTCCACCTTAATTGTTGATCACTAAAAGTATCCAAAACATTTTTAATTTCATCTTCAGATGGATCTGATTCAAGAAATTTATTTTCATAATGTGTATAGTCTGAATTAATTATTTTCATACGTTGTGTAAATAATTCAAACTTGACCTCAAGATCATCAAAATCTATGTTTGTATCTTGAGTTAATCCTAGACAGACTGAAATTAGATTTTCTAATTGTGTAATCTTAGTCTGTAAAGACTGAAACTGAGTTTTCAAACAAGCCATTTTAATGGTATACTGAAAATTCTAGCACCACACTTAGAGTGTTTATAAAACACTGTACTGCTATAGACAGCTGAGTTTTTGTTATGCTTAAGTCAGCAATAATCGAGTCAGACACTACTGACCCACTAAGCTTAACCTCAGGGTTAATGACCATGAGGGTACAGGGTACATGTGGCTGATGTTTACGGCTTAGAGTTTGCTGTGTCAGCCTGACCGTGATGATTAATCGTAAATAACGATATTATACACTTCATTCACTATACACTATAAATGTCAATGTATAACTGTAATCACACGTGAATATTACTTACACATATATAAATTTCACTGTTAATATATATTTGAAAGCTTACACTTTATATATAAGTTCCTTTAATATAACAGGTAGATTTATAAGAAACAAACTTTAACACAATCTTGTCTCTTAATTTCTGTCTATAAACATTATAAACACTGTGTGTATATACACTCAGACAAACAACATCACTGGTGGTGTTGTCTTACTCAGCAATTTCTCCAGATTGGAGCAGTGGTTGCAGGGTGTGGGTGAGTCACCCAGCTCCCGTTTTCTTTGGGTGTCCGCTGGGTGAGCGCCCGTTTTCTTTTGGGTGAATGCTGGGTGAGAGCCCGTTTTCTTTTGGCTGCCCATTCTCTGTGATTGAGTCTGGAGGGACTCATTTATACTGATTTATATTGTAAAACACTAGTTTTACAGCTTTTTTCGAAGGACCTTGGCTCATAGGTTATTTGTACACTGTAGTACAACATATTTGGACCACAGTGTGGTCTTTATCCGGTTCGAAGGACCAAAGCTCTGTTGAGATTTTTGGCCTTACCAGCTAAGATATAATATATAATGAACACTTAGCTGATAAATGACAGCAATCGTCTACACAGCCGCCCCTGCAGACGAGGTCTAGAAGCTGTCGAAACCATCACAACAGTGGGCTGTCAAGAGATACAATTTGTAAGTATAAATTACCCCTAGGGGGTGTTATGTCAGCATATTTCATTCGATGATGGCTGACGAATACTTACTTGTTTGGACTCAAAAGTCCACACCTTACTGCCGATTATAGGTTGATTACAAACTCCTTGTGACTCAAGAATTGCGCAATCCCCCGATCTACAAGAAATTCGTAACATACCTTGCTCTTTGTAACGTGAGCTATGGTGTTCTCAACACCTTCGACAGATATCGGTGACTTGATAGAAGCTGAAGTGTCCTTGGATGTCCACGTCTTCCATTGTTTAGGAAACGCACACTGGTACACTATGTTCAACAAGATTTGTTTTTATTGTTCACAATGTATCACAATAGAAGCTGATCACACTTCTATTAAGTGTTTGTGTTAGAGACACTTTGTTCACACTAACGCACAGATCAGTGTCCTTTGCTGGTTATCCTGGCGTCAGTGTGACTCTCTCTAGCGTCAAAGATAGTCTGCCAGACGCTACAGGGCTCCATCCCGTCACTGGCCCCAGCACAAAAAAAAACGCTGACCTAGTACCTTGCATCCTTGTCACCTCCTCGATGAAGCAAAGCAGAATGTTTGTTTCTTGCTGTCTTAATCATAAACAACAATGTACACTATCTTTACTATGGTAATAAAGTGGGAGCAGGATTTTCCTTAATTGTCCTGCTAAGTAAGAGATGTACTGTCTCTTATAAAAGTACACTTTGCAACACCTCTGCAAGGAGCAGAGGTCATTTGACCACGCATAGCATCTGTGATCAATTACTCACTCTAGCAGTAAACAAGACGCTCGCCCCTTCTAGTGGCCCCTCAGGGCTGAGAGGGCTGAAGGGGGCTGAAGGGGGCTGAAGGGGGCTGATACCCCCCTCCTGGAGAAAATTTTTTTGCCTTGGTAAATAGCTACCAGACACACCTTTCGGCTTAAGTCTCAGGTATTATGTTCTTTTCAAGATTGATGGACTCACTACATCGAGTCAAGGCTGAGGTACTGATTTCCTCAAACTCCTCCTGTTCTTGACGTTTCTCCTATGGACTGATGAAGCCACTGTGTGGCGAAACGTTTCCTCAATAAAGATACCCAAGTGTTGCATATGTGTCTAATTTATCAGAAATGAATATGCACAGGTAAGAAGGGAGGCCCAACGACAGTACGAAAATGACATAGTAGCGAAAGCCAAATCTGACCCAAAACTGTTGTACAGTCACATCTGGAGGAAAGCAACAGTCAAGGACCAGGTAATCAGGCTGAGGAAAGAAGGAAGGGAGATCACAAGAAATGATTGAGAAGTATGTGAGGAGCTCAACATGAGATTCAAAGAAGTGATCACAGAGGAGACAGAAGGGTCTCCAGAAAGGCAGAGAGGTGGGGTACACCACCATATGTTGGAGACAATACATACAACCGAGGAAGAAGTGAAGAGGCTGCTAAGCGATCTAGATACCTCAAAGGCGATGGGGCCGGAAAACATCTCTCCATGGGTCCTGAGAGAGAGAGCAGAGGCACTACTGTGCCACTACCAACAATCTTCATCACATCTATCGAAACAGGGCTACTACCTGAGGTATGGAAGACAGCAATTGTAGTCCACTTTTTTTTTAAAAAATGAGACAGACATGAAGCATTAAACTACAGACCAGTGCCACTGACATGTACAGTACGGAGATGATTATGAGTAGAAGAGTGGTAGAGCACCTAGAAAGGAATGAGCTTATGAACGACAACCAGCACGGTTTCACGGACAGGAAATCCCATCTCACAAACCTACTTGAGTTCTATGAAAGGATGACAGCAGTAAGACAAGAGAAGGGTGGGTGGACTGCATTTTCTTGAATTGAAAGAAGGCTTTTGACACAGTTCCACACATGAGATTAGTGCAAAAACTGGAGGACCAGGCAGGGATAGCAAGGCAGGCACTGCACTGGATCAGGAAATACCAGTCAGGAAGATATCAGCAAGTCATGGTACGTGACGAGGTGTCAGAGTGGGCGCCTGTGACGAGCGGGGTTCCACAGGGGTCAGTCCTAGGACCTGTGCTGTTTCTGGTATATGTGAACGAAATGACTGAAGTAATAGACTCAAGAGTGTCCTTGTTTGCAGATGATATGAAGTTGATGAGAATTCAATCGGACGAGGACCAGGCAGAACTACAAAGGGATCTGGACAGGCTGCAGTCCTGGTCCAGCAACTGGCTCTTGGGGTTCAATCCCACTAAGTGCAAAGTCAAAAAGATCGGGGAAGGACAAAGAAGACCACAGACAGAGTACAGTTTAAGGGGCCAGAGACTACAGATCTCACTCAAGGAAAAGGATATTGGGATGAGTATAACACCGGGCATATCTGAGGCGCAAATCAATCAAATAACTGCTGCAGCATATTGGCGCCTGGCAAACCTAAGAAAAGCATTCCCTGAGACCTGTATTGGAGTATGCAACACCAGTTTGAAACCCACACCTAGCCAAACACATAAGGAGATTAGAGAAAGTCAAAGGTTTGCAGCAAGACTAGACCCGGAGCTAAGGGGCATGTCCAACGAGGAGACCTGACGGGGCTGGAGGACAGGATAGGGGGATATGAGAACGATATACAAAATACTGAGAGGAATTGAGGTGGACAGCGACAGGTTGTTCCAGAGACGGGACACAGCAACAAGAGGTCACAATTGGAAGCTGAAGTCTGAAGTAAATCACAGGGATGTTAGGAAGCATTTATTCATTTATTCAGAGAGCTGTTAGGAAGTGGAATAGTCTGAGAAGTGATGACGTGGAAGCAGGATCCATACATAGCTTTAAAAAGAGGTATGATAAAGATCATGGAGCAGGAAGAGTGACCTAGTAGCGACCGGTAAAGAGGCGGAGCCAGGAGCTATGGCTCGAGCCCTGCAACCTCAATTAAGTGGGTGCAACTAGGTGAGTACATACACACACGCAGGCAGGATCCATTCATAGCTTTAAGCAGAGGTATGATCAAGCTCATGCTGCAGGGAGGGTGACCCAGTAGAGGCCAGTGAAGAGGCGGGCCCCAAGAACTATGAATCGACCCCTGCAACCACAACTAGGTGTGTACAAACACACGCGCGCAAAAAAAAGTAACGAAGGTGGCCAGAAGATTCCAAAGGAGCAATGCAAAGCTGCTGACCATTAGAGATATTAACAAGGAAATAAAATGAGATAACATGGAACCACACTGAGGACCAATAAGATGGAACCACACTGAGGACCAGTAAGATGGAACCACACTGAGGACCAATAAGATGGAGCCACACTGAGGACCAGTAAGATGGAACCACACTGAGGACCAGTAAGATGGAGTCACACTGAGGACCAGTAAGATGGAGCCACACTGAGGACCAGTAAGATGGAACCACACTGAGGACCAGTAAGATGGAGCCACACTGAGGACCAGTAAGATGGAACCACACTGAGGACCAGTAAGATGGAACCACACTGAGGACCAGTAAGATGGAAACACACTGAGGACCAGTAAGATGGAACCACACTGAGGACCAGTAAGATGGAAACACACTGAGGACCAGTAAGATGGAAACACACTGAGGACCAGTAAGATGGAACCACACTGGGGACCAGTAAGATGGAACCACACTGAGGAAAAGTAAGATGGAAACACACTGAGGACCAGTAAGATGGAGCCACACTGAGGACCAGTAAGATGGAAACACACTGAGGAAAAGTAAGATGGAAATACATTGAGGACCAGTAAGATGGAACCACACTGAGGACCAATAAGATGGAACCACACTGAGGAAAAGTAAGATGGAAATACATTGAGGACCAGTAAGATGGAACCACACTGAGGACCAATAAGATGGAACCACACTGAGGAAAAGTAAGATGGAAACACACTGAGGACCAGTAAGATGGAACCACACTGAGGACAAGTAAGATGGAACCACACTGAGGACCAGTAAGATGGAACCACACTGAGGACCAGTAAGATGGAAAAACATTGAGGACCAGTAAGATGGAATCAAAATGGGGACCAGTATGATGGAACCACACTGAGGACCAGTAAGATGGAACCACACTGAGGACCAGTAAGATGGAACCACACTGAGAACCTGTAAGATGGAACCACACTGAGGACTAGTAAGATGGAACCACACTGAGGACAAGTAAGATGGAACCACACTGCGGACCAGTAAGATGGAGCTACACTGAGGACCAGTAAGATGGAACTACACTGAGGACCAGTTAGATGGAACCACACTGAGGACAAGTAAGATGGAACCACACTGAGGACTAGTAAGATGGAACCACACTGAGGACAAGTAAGATGGAACCACACTGCGGACCAGTAAGATGGAGCTACACTGAGGACAAGTAAGATGGAACCACACTGCGGACCAGTAAGATGGAGCTACACGGAGGACCAGAAAGATGGAACTACACTGAGGACCAGTTAGATGGAACCACACTGAGGACCAGAAGGATGGAACCACACTGCGGACCAGTAAGATGGAGCTACACGGAGGACCAGTAAGATGGAACTACACTGAGGACCAGTAAGATGGAGCCACACTGAGAACCAGCAACATGGAACCACACTGAGGATCAGTAAGATGGAACCACACTGGGGACCAGTAAGATGGAGCCACATTGAGGACCAGTAAGATGGAACCATACTGAGGACCAGTAAGATGGAACCACACTGAGGACCAGTAAGATGGAAACACACTGAGGACCAGAAAGATGAAACCACACTGAAGACCAGTAAGATGGAACCACACTGGGGACCAGTAAGATGGAACCACACTGAGGACCAGTATTGATGGAGCCACACTGAGAACCAGTAAGATGGAACCACACTGAGGACCAGTAAGATGGAACCACATTGAGGACCTGTAAGATGGAACCACACTGACGACCAGTAAGATGGAACCACACTGAGGACCAGTAAGATGGAACCACACTGAGGACTAGTAAGATGGAACCACACTGAGGACAAGTAAGATGGAACCACACTGAGGACCAGAAGGATGGAACCACACTGCGGACCAGTAAGATGGAGCTACACGGAGGACCAGTAAGATGGAACTACACTGAGGACCAGTTAGATGGAACCACACTGAGGACCAGAAGGATGGAACCACACTGCGGACCAGTAAGATGGAGCTACAAGGAGGACCAGTAAGATGGAACTACACTGAGGACCAGTAAGATGGAGCCACACTGAGAACCAGCAACATGGAACCACACTGAGGATCAGTAAGATGGAACCACACTGGGGACCAGTAAGATGGAGCCACATTGAGGACCAGTAAGATGGAACCATACTGAGGACCAGTTAGATGGAAACACACTGAGGACCAGTAAGATGGAAACACACTGAGGACCAGAAAGATGGAACCACACTGCGGACCAGTAAGATGGAGCTACACTGAGGACCAGTAAGATAGAACTACACTGCTGACCAGTAAGATGGAGCCACACTGAGGACCAGTAAGATGGAACCACACTGAGGATCAGTAAGATGGAACCACACTGGGGACCAGTAAGATGGAGCCACATTGAGGACCAGTAAGATGGAACCATACTGAGGACCAGTAAGATGGAACCACACTGAGGACCAGTAAGATGGAAACACACTGAGGACCAGTAAGATGGAACCACACTGAAGACCAGTAAGATGGAACCACACTGGGGACCAGTAAGATGGAACCACACTGAGGACCAGTAAGATGGAACCACATTGAGGACCTGTAAGATGGAACCACACTGACGACCAGTAAGATGGAACCACACTGAGGACCAGTAAGATGGAACCACACTGAGGACTAGTAAGATGGAACCACACTGAGGACCAGTAAGATGGAGCCACACTGAGGACCAGTAAGATGGAACCACACTGAGGACTAGTAAGATGGAACCACACTGGTAACCAGTAAGATGGAGCCACATTGAGGACCAGTAAGATGGAACCACACTGAGGACCAGTAAGATGGAACCACATTGAGGAAATGTAAGATGGAACCACACTGGTAACCAGTAAGATGTAGCCACTTTGAGGACCAGTAAGATGGAGCCACACTGAGGACCAGTAAGATGGAACCACACTGAGGACTAGTAAGATGGAACCACATTGAGGACCAGTAAGATGGAGCCACACTGAGGACCAGTAAGATGGAACCACACTGAGGACTAGTAAGATGGAACCACACTGGTAACCAGTAAGATGTAGGCACTTTGAGGACCAGTAAGATGGAGCCACACTGAGGACCAGTAAGATGGAACCACACTGAGGACCAGTAAGATGGAACCACACTGAAGACCAGTAAAATGGAACCACACTGGGGACCAGTAAGATGGAGCAAGACTGAGGACCAGTAAGATGGAACCACACTGAGGACCAGTAAAATGGAGCCACACTAAGAACCAGTAAGATGGAACCACATTGAGGACCTGTAAGATGGAACCACACTGACGACCAGTAAGATGGAACCACACTGAGGACCAGTAAGATGGAACCACACTGAGGACCAGTAAGATGGAACCACACTGAGGACCAGTAAGATGGAACCACACTGAAGACCAGTAAGACGGAACCACACTGGGGACCAGTAAGATGGAACCACACTGAGGACCAGTAAGATGGAACAACACTGAGGACCAGTAAGATGGAACCACACTGAGGACCAGTAAAATGGAACCACATTGAGGACCTGTAAGATGGAACCACACTGACGACCAGTAAGATGGATCCACACTGAGGACCAGTAAGATGGAGCCATACTGAGGACCAGTAAGGTGGAGCCGCACTGAGGACCAGTAAGATGGAACCACACTGAAGACCAGTAAGATGGATCCACACTGAGGTCCAATAAGATGGAACCACACTGAGGAACAGTAAGATGGAACCACACTGAGGACCAGTAAGATGGAACCAAACTGAGGACTAGTAAGATGGAACCACATTGAGGACCAGTAAGATGGAGCCACACTGAGGACCAGTAAGATGGAACCACACTGAGGGCCAGTAAGATGGAACCACACTGAGGACCAGTAAGATGGAGCGACACTGAGAACCAGTAAGATGGAACCACACTGAGGACCAGTAAGATGCAACCACACTGAGCACCAGTAAGATGGAACCACACTGAAGACCAGTAAGACGGAACCACACTGAGGACCAATAAGATGGAACCCCACTGAGGACCAGTAAGATGGAACCACACTGAGGACTAGTAAGATGGAACCACACTGAGAACCAGTAAGATGGCGCCACATTGAGGACCAGTAAGATGGAACCACACTGAGGACCAGTAAGATGGAACCACACTGAGGATCAGTATGATGGAGCCACACTGAGTACCAGGACCAGTAAGATGGAACCACACTGAGGACTAGCTAGATGGAACCACACTGAGAACCAGTAAGTTGGAGCCACATTGAGGACCAGTAAGATGGAACCACACTGAGGACCAGTAAGATGGAACCACACAGAGGACCACTAAGATGGAGCCACAATGAGGACCAGTAAGATTCAATCACACTGAGGACCAATAAGATGCAACCACACTGAGGATCAGAAAAATGGAACCACACTGAGGACCAGTAAGATGGAACCACACTGAGGACCAGTATGATGGAACCACACTGAGGACCAGTAAGACGTAGCCAAACTGAGGACCAGTAAGATACAACCACACTAAGGATCAGTAAGATGGAACGACACTGAGGACCAGTATGATGGAACCACACTGAGGACCAGTAAGATGGATCCACACTGAGAACCAGTAAGATGGAACCAAACTGAGGACCAGTAAGATGGAACCGCGCTGAGGACCAGTAAGATGGATCCACACTGAGGACCAGTAAGATGGAACCACACTGAGGACCAGTAAGATGGAACCACACTGAGGACCAGTAAGATTGAATCACACTGAGGACTAGTAAGATGGAAGCACACTGAAGACCAGTAAGATGGAACCACACTGAGGACCATTAAGATACAACCACACTGAGGATCAGTAAGATGGAACCACACTGAGGACCAGGACCAGTAAGACGTAGCCACACTGAGGATCATTAAGATACAACCACACTGAGGATCAGTAAGATGGAACCACAATGAGGACCAGTAAGACGTAGCCACACTGAGGACCAGTAAGATACAACCACACTGAGGATCAGTAAGACGTAGCCACACTGAGGACCAGTAAGATGGAACCACACTGAGGACCAGTAAGACGTAGCCACACTGAGGACCAATATGATGGAACCACACTGAGGACCAGTAAGATGGAACAACACTGAGGACCAGTAAGATGGAACCACACTGAGGACCAGTGTTACAAAAAACGCGATTCTAAAAGCTTAGAGATCTACAGTGAATACTAGAAAGGACTGCCCTACTAGCATCCAGCCTGTTACTGGGTTTTCGTAACAAATAGTCAGTATCCTTGTCCAATTATCCATTAAAATTCAGTATTATTCAATAGTGCTTCAGGATTACAACTGGTAGGCTAGTAACTAGAGAAATTAAAATTTAATAAATTTATTAAGTCTACAGGTATATTATCAAATTAAATTAATCACAGCAATCAAAATAAAATCAATCTCTCGAGTTCAATATTATTGTGCCGAAAGCACATGTCACATTTATAATTCTTAAGTACCGTATGGTACATTAACATTTAATAAGATATTACAAATATGTACAAGTAAGTTTGTGTATGCGTGTAAGTGCTCTAAGTAGTTCACTATGTCTCACGACTCGACTAGACTTAAACAAGTGACTGACAAAGTCCTCACATAAACTAACTTCTTGACCGACTGGCAACCAGAACAGTCTGCTTGAACAATGAAAAGAATGCTAAGCCCAATAGCTATATAACAAGCGACTGCGACACAATCAGGATCAAGGAGATAATATAACGACACTAAGTAGGGACCATCAGCAGATCCTCCACAAAAGTTACAAAACTCCCATACTACTGAATCTAAGTTCAGCATAGGAAAAACCCTGACTGTGACAATACACAGAAACCAGTACAAAATTAGGTCAGAAGCTACAGCTAAGGACCTGAGATGTTCAGAGTGTCTATGTGACACACAACCTCAGTACAACGTCGAAAATCACTAAGTCTATACAATGTTCTGTGAACAGAGTTCTACAGAACTAACAAGAATAATGAGACAGACAATCTGTCCAACCACCAAGCGAGTCTAGAGCAGACTGAATACTTCACGAGAGGTGAGGACACCCCCCCCTCGATCACGTGATAGCTCCGTGGGCAGCAGTCACCCAGCAAGAAGCCGGAAATATAACGAGCAAGGAGCGATAATTACAGTAGTTTGACAATCAAGACTTGAACTGAGAACATATTATGTACATCCTAACAACATAAGTCAAAAAAGAATATAAATTATATATACACATAATAATCATCGTAACCCATTCAGGGGTTGCAACAAAAAGTAAGATGGAACCACAATGAGGACCAGTAAGATGGAACCACACTGAGGACCAGCAAGATGGAACCACACTGAGGACCAGTAAGATGGAACCACACTGAGGACCAGTAAGATGGAACCACAATGAGGGCCAGTAAGATGGAGCCACACTGAGGACTAGAAAGATGGAAGCACACTGAGTACCAGTAAGATGGAACCATACTGAGGACCAGTAAGATGAATCTACACTGAGGACCAGTAAGATGGAACCACATTGAGGACCAGTAAGACGTAGCCACACTGAGGACCAGTAAGATGGAACCACACTGAGGACCAGTAAGATGGAACCACACTGAGGACCAGTAAGATGGAACCACACTGAGGACCAGTAAGATGGGTCCACACTGAGGACCAGGAAGATGGAACCAAACTGAGGACCAGTAGGATGGAACCACGCTGAGGACCAGTAAGATGGAACCACACTGAGGACCAGTAAGATGGAACCAAACTGAGGACCAGTAAGATGCAACCACACTGAGGACCAGAAGGATGGAACCACACTGCGGACCAGTAAGATGGAGCTACACTAAGGACCAGTAAGATGGAACCACACTAAGGACCAGTGAGATGGAGCCACACTGAGAACAAGTAAAATGGAACCACACTGAGGACCAGTAAGATGGACCAACACTGAGGACCAGTAAGATGGAACCACACTGAGGAACAGTAAGATGAAACCACTTTGAGAATCTGTAAGATGGAACCACACTGAGGACCAGTAAGATGGAACCACACTGAGGACCATTAAGATACCACCACACTGAGGATCAGCATGATGGAACCACACTGAGGACCAGTAAGACGTAGCCACACTGAGGACCACTAAGATACAACCACACTGAGGACAAGTAAGATGGAACCACACTGAGGACCAGTAAGATGGAACCACACTGAGGACCAGCAAGATGGAACCACACTGAGGATCAGTAAAAAGGAACCACACTGAGGGCCAGTAAGATGGAACCACACTGAGGACCAGTAAGATGGAACCACACAGAGGACCACCAAGATGGAACCACACTGAGGATCAGTAAGAAGGAACCACACTGAGGGTCAGTAAGATGGAACCACGCTGAGGACCAGTAAGATGGAGCCATACTGAGGACCAGTAAGATGGAGCCGCACTGAGGACAAGTAAGATGGAACCACACTGAGCACCAGTAAGATGGAACCACACAGAGGACCAATAAGATGGAACCACACTGGGACCAGTAAGATGGAGCCACACTGAGGACCAGTAAGATGGAACCTCATTGAGGACCAGTAAGATGCAACCACACTGAAGACCAGTAAGATGGAACCACACTAAAGACCAGTAAGATGGAACCACACTGAGAAGAAGTAAGATGGAACCACACTGAGGACTAGTAAGATAGAACCACACTGAGGACCAGTAAGATGGAGCCACATTGAGGACCAGTAAGATGGAACCACACTGTGGACCAGTAAGATGGAACCACACTGAGGACCAGTAAGATGGAGCCACACTGAGGACCAATAAGATGATATCACACTGAAGACCAGTAAGATGGAACCACAATGAGGACCAGTAAGATGGAATCACACTGAAGACCAGTAAGATGGAACCACACTGAGGACCATTAAGATGGAACCACACTGAGGACCAGTAAGACGGAACCACACTGAGGACCAGTAAGACGCAGCCACACTGAGGACCAGTAAGATGGAACCACACTGAGAACCAGTAAGATGGAACCACACTGAGGACCAGTAAGATGGAACCACACTGAGGACCAGTAAGACGCAGCCACACTGAGGACCAGAAAGATGGAACCACACTGAGAACCAGTAAGATGGAACCACACTGAGGACAAGAAAGATGGAACCACACTGAGGACCAGTAAGATCGAGCCACACTGAGGACTAGTAAGATGGAACCACACTGAGTACCAGTAAGATGGAAGCAGACTGAGGACCAGTAAGATGGAACCACACTGAGGACCAGTTAGACGGAACAACACTGAGGACCAGTAAGATGGAACCAGACAGGACTAGTAAGATGGAACCACACTGAGGACCAGTAAGATGGAATCACACTGAGGACTAGTAAGATGGAACCACACTGAGGACCAGTAAGATGGAACCACACTGAGGACCAGTAAGATGGAACTACACTGAGAGCCAGTAAGATGGAACCACACTGAGGACCAGTAAGATGGAGCGACACTGAGAACCAGTAAGATGGAACCACACTGAGGACCAGTAAGATGCAACCACACTGAGCACCAGTAAGATGGAACCACACTGAAGACCAGTAAGACGGAACCACACTGAGGACCAATAAGATGGAACCCCACTGAGGACCAGTAAGATGGAACCACACTGAGGACTAGTAAGATGGAACCACACTGAGAACCAGTAAGATGGCGCCACATTGAGGACCAGTAAGATGGAACCACACTGAGGACCAGTAAGATGGAACCACACTGAGGATCAGTATGATGGAGCCACACTGAGTACCAGGACCAGTAAGATGGAACCACACTGAGGACTAGCTAGATGGAACCACACTGAGAACCAGTAAGTTGGAGCCACATTGAGGACCAGTAAGATGGAACCACACTGAGGACCAGTAAGATGGAACCACACAGAGGACCACTAAGATGGAGCCACAATGAGGACCAGTAAGATTCAATCACACTGAGGACCAATAAGATGCAACCACACTGAGGATCAGAAAAATGGAACCACACTGAGGACCAGTAAGATGGAACCACACTGAGGACCAGTATGATGGAACCACACTGAGGACCAGTAAGACGTAGCCAAACTGAGGACCAGTAAGATACAACCACACTAAGGATCAGTAAGATGGAACGACACTGAGGACCAGTATGATGGAACCACACTGAGGACCAGTAAGATGGATCCACACTGAGAACCAGTAAGATGGAACCAAACTGAGGACCAGTAAGATGGAACCGCGCTGAGGACCAGTAAGATGGATCCACACTGAGGACCAGTAAGATGGAACCACACTGAGGACCAGTAAGATGGAACCACACTGAGGACCAGTAAGATTGAATCACACTGAGGACTAGTAAGATGGAAGCACACTGAAGACCAGTAAGATGGAACCACACTGAGGACCATTAAGATACAACCACACTGAGGATCAGTAAGATGGAACCACACTGAGGACCAGGACCAGTAAGACGTAGCCACACTGAGGATCATTAAGATACAACCACACTGAGGATCAGTAAGATGGAACCACGATGAGGACCAGTAAGACGTAGCCACACTGAGGACCAGTAAGATACAACCACACTGAGGATCAGTAAGACGTAGCCACACTGAGGACCAGTAAGATGGAACCACACTGAGGACCAGTAAGACGTAGCCACACTGAGGACCAATATGATGGAACCACACTGAGGACCAGTAAGATGGAACAACACTGAGGACCAGTAAGATGGAACCACACTGAGGACCAGTGTTACAAAAAACGCGATTCTAAAAGCTTAGAGATCTACAGTGAATACTAGAAAGGACTGCCCTACTAGCATCCAGCCTGTTACTGGGTTTTCGTAACAAATAGTCAGTATCCTTGTCCAATTATCCATTAAAATTCAGTATTATTCAATAGTGCTTCAGGATTACAACTGGTAGGCTAGTAACTAGAGAAATTAAAATTTAATAAATTTATTAAGTCTACAGGTATATTATCAAATTAAATTAATCACAGCAATCAAAATAAAATCAATCTCTCGAGTTCAATATTATTGTGCCGAAAGCACATGTCACATTTATAATTCTTAAGTACCGTATGGTACATTAACATTTAATAAGATATTACAAATATGTACAAGTAAGTTTGTGTATGCGTGTAAGTGCTCTAAGTAGTTCACTATGTCTCACGACTCGACTAGACTTAAACAAGTGACTGACAAAGTCCTCACATAAACTAACTTCTTGACCGACTGGCAACCAGAACAGTCTGCTTGAACAATGAAAAGAATGCTAAGCCCAATAGCTATATAACAAGCGACTGCGACACAATCAGGATCAAGGAGATAATATAACGACACTAAGTAGGGACCATCAGCAGATCCTCCACAAAAGTTACAAAACTCCCATACTACTGAATCTAAGTTCAGCATAGGAAAAACCCTGACTGTGACAATACACAGAAACCAGTACAAAATTAGGTCAGAAGCTACAGCTAAGGACCTGAGATGTTCAGAGTGTCTATGTGACACACAACCTCAGTACAACGTCGAAAATCACTAAGTCTATACAATGTTCTGTGAACAGAGTTCTACAGAACTAACAAGAATAATGAGACAGACAATCTGTCCAACCACCAAGCGAGTCTAGAGCAGACTGAATACTTCACGAGAGGTGAGGACACCCCCCCCTCGATCACGTGATAGCTCCGTGGGCAGCAGTCACCCAGCAAGAAGCCGGCAATATAACGAGCAAGGAGCGATAATTACAGTAGTTTGACAATCAAGACTTGAACTGAGAACATATTATGTACATCCTAACAACATAAGTCAAAAAAGAATATAAATTATATATACACATAATAATCATCGTAACCCATTCAGGGGTTGCAACAAAAAGTAAGATGGAACCACAATGAGGACCAGTAAGATGGAACCACACTGAGGACCAGCAAGATGGAACCACACTGAGGACCAGTAAGATGGAACCACACTGAGGACCAGTAAGATGGAACCACACTGAGGACCAGTAAGATGGAGCCACACTGAGGACTAGAAAGATGGAAGCACACTGAGTACCAGTAAGATGGAACCATACTGAGGACCAGTAAGATGAATCCACACTGAGGACCAGTAAGATAGAACCACACTGAGGACCAGTAAGACGTAGCCACACTGAGGACCAGTAAGATGGAACCACACTGAGGATCAGTAAGTTGGAACCACACTGAGGACCAGTAAGATGGAGCCACACTGAGGACCAGTAAGATGGTGCCTCACTGAGGACCAGGAAGATGGAACCAAACTGAGGACCAGTAGGATGGAACCACGCTGAGGACCAGTAAGATGGAACCACACTGAGGACCAGTAAGATGGAACCAAACTGAGGACCAGTAAGATGCAACCACACTGAGGACCAGAAGGATGGAACCACACTGCGGACCAGTAAGATGGAGCTACACTGAGGACCAGTAAGATGGAACCACACTAAGGACCAGTGAGATGGAGCCACACTGAGAACAAGTAAAATGGAACCACACTGAGGACCAGTAAGATGGACCAACACTGAGGACCAGTAAGATGGAACCACACTGAGGAACAGTAAGATGAAACCACTTTGAGAATCTGTAAGATGGAACCACACTGAGGACCAGTAAGATGGAACCACACTGAGGACCATTAAGATACCACCACACTGAGGATCAGCATGATGGAACCACACTGAGGACCAGTAAGACGTAGCCACACTGAGGACCACTAAGATACAACCACACTGAGGACCAGTAAGATGGAACCACACTGAGGACCAGTAAGATGGAACCACACTGAGGACCAGCAAGATGGAACCACACTGAGGATCAGTAAAAAGGAACCACACTGAGGGCCAGTAAGATGGAACCACACTGAGGACCAGTAAGATGGAACCACACAGAGGACCACCAAGATGGAACCACACTGAGGATCAGTAAGAAGGAACCACACTGAGGGTCAGTAAGATGGAACCACGCTGAGGACCAGTAAGATGGAGCCATACTGAGGACCAGTAAGATGGAGCCGCACTGAGGACAAGTAAGATGGAACCACACTGAGCACCAGTAAGATGGAACCACACAGAGGACCAATAAGATGGAACCACACTGGGACCAGTAAGATGGAGCCACACTGAGGACCAGTAAGATGGAACCTCATTGAGGACCAGTAAGATGCAACCACACTGAAGACCAGTAAGATGGAACCACACTAAAGACCAGTAAGATGGAACCACACTGAGAAGAAGTAAGATGGAACCACACTGAGGACTAGTAAGATAGAACCACACTGAGGACCAGTAAGATGGAGCCACATTGAGGACCAGTAAGATGGAACCACACTGTGGACCAGTAAGATGGAACCACACTGAGGACCAGTAAGATGGAGCCACACTGAGGACCAATAAGATGATATCACACTGAAGACCAGTAAGATGGAACCACAATGAGAACCAGTAAGATGGAATCACACTGAAGACCAGTAAGATGGAACCACACTGAGGACCATTAAGATGGAACCACACTGAGGACCAGTAAGACGGAACCACACTGAGGACCAGTAAGACGCAGCCACACTGAGGACCAGTAAGATGGAACCACACTGAGAACCAGTAAGATGGAACCACAATGAGGACCAGTAAGATGGAACCACACTGAGGACCAGTAAGACGCAGCCACACTGAGGACCAGAAAGATGGAACCACACTGAGAACCAGTAAGATGGAACCACACTGAGGACCAGAAAGATGGAACCACACAGAAGACCAGTAAGATCGAGCCACACTGAGGACTATTAAGATGGAACCACACTGAGTACCAGTAAGATGGAAGCAGACTGAGGACCAGTAAGATGGAACCACACTGAGGACCAGTTAGACGGAACAACACTGAGGACCAGTAAGATGGAACCAGACAGGACTAGTAAGATGGAACCACACTGAGGACCAGTAAGATGGAATCACACTGAGGACTAGTAAGATGGAACCACACTGAGGACCAGTAAGATGGAACCACACTGAGGACCAGTAAGATGGAACTACACTGAGAGCCAGTAAGATGGAATGACACTGAGGACCAGTAAGATGCAGCCAAACAGAGGACCATTAAGATACAACCATACTGAGGATCAGTAAGATGGAATCACACTGAGGACCAGTAAGACGTAGCCACACTGAGGATCAGTAAGATACAACTACAATGAGAACCAGTAAGATGAAATCACACTGAGGACCAGTAAGACGTAGCCACACTGAGGACCAGTAAGATACAACCACTCCTAGGATCAGTAAGATGGAACCACACTGAGGACCAGTATGATGGAACCAAACTGAGGACCAGTAAGATGGAACCACACTGAGGACCAGAAGGATGGAACCACACTGCGGACCAGTAAGATGGAGCTACACTGAGACCAGTAAGATGGAACCACACTAAGGACCAGTGAGATGGAGCCACACTGAGAACCAGTAAAATGGAACCACACTGATGACCAGTAAGATGGAACCACACTGAGGACCAGTAAGATGGAACCAAACTGAGGACCAGTAAGATGGAACCACTTTGAGGATCTGTAAGATGGAACCACACTGAGGACCAGTAAGATGGAACCACACTGAGGACCATTAAGATACCACCACACTGAGGATCAGCATGATGGAACCACACTGAGGACCAGTAAGACGTAGCCACACTGAGGACCACTAAGATACAACCACACTGAGGACCAGTTAGATGGAACCACACTGAGGACCAGTAAGATGGAACCACACTGAGGATCAGTAAAAAGGAACCACACTGAGGGCCAGTAAGATGGAACCACACTGAGGATCAGTAAAAATGAACCACACTGAGGGCCAGTAAGATGGAACCACACTGAGGACCAGTAAGATGGAGCCATACAGAGAAGCAGTAAGATGGAGCCGCACTGAGGACCAGTAAGATGGAACTACACTGAGCACCAGTAAGATGGAACCACACAGAGGACCAGTAAGATGGAACCACACTGAGGACCAGTAAGATGGAACCACACTGAGGACCAGTAAGATGGAACCACACTGAGGACCAGTAAGATAGAACCACACTAAGGACCAGTAAGATGGAGCCACACTGAGGACCAGTGTTACAAAAAACGCGATTCTAAAAGCTTAGTGATCTCCAGTGAATACTAGAAAGGACTGCCCTACTAGCATCCAGCCTGTTACTGGGTTTTCGTAACAAATAGTCAGTATCCTTGTCCAATTATCCATTAAAATTCAGTATTATTCAATAGTGCTTCAGGATTACAACTGGTAGGCTAGTAACTAGAGAAATTAAAATTTAATAAATTTATTAAGTCTACAGGTATATTATCAAATTAAATTAATCACAGCAATCAAAATAAAATCAATCTCTCGAGTTCAATATTATTGTGCCGAAAGCACATGTCACATTTATAATTCTTAAGTACCGTATGGTACATTAACATTTAATAAGATATTACAAATATGTACAAGTAAGTTTGTGTATGCGTGTAAGTGCTCTAAGTAGTTCACTATGTCTCACGACTCGACTAGACTTAAACAAGTGACTGACAAAGTCCTCACATAAACTAACTTCTTGACCGACTGGCAACCAGAACAGTCTGCTTGAACAATGAAAAGAATGCTAAGCCCAATAGCTATATAACAAGCGACTGCGACACAATCAGGATCAAGGAGATAATATAACGACACTAAGTAGGGACCATCAGCAGATCCTCCACAAAAGTTACAAAACTCCCATACTACTGAATCTAAGTTCAGCATAGGAAAAACCCTGACTGTTACAATACACAGAAACCAGTACAAAATTAGGTCATAAGCTACAGCTAAGGACCTGAGATGTTCAGAGTGTCTATGTGACACACAACCTCAGTACAACGTCGAAAATCACTAAGTCTATACAATGTTCTGTGAACAGAGTTCTACAGAACTAACAAGAATAATGAGACAGACAATCTGTCCAACCACCAAGCGAGTCTAGAGCAGACTGAATACTTCACGAGAGGTGAGGACACCCCCCCCTCGATCACGTGATAGCTCCGTGGGCAGCAGTCACCCAGCAAGAAGCCGGCAATATAACGAGCAAGGAGCGATAATTACAGTAGTTTGACAATCAAGACTTGAACTGAGAACATATTATGTACATCCTAACAACATAAGTCAAAAAAGAATATAAATTATATATACACATAATAATCATCGTAACCCATTCAGGGGTTGCAACAAAAAGTAAGATGGAACCACAATGAGGACCAGTAAGATGGAACCACACTGAGGACCAGCAAGATGGAACCACACTGAGGACCAGTAAGATGGAACCACACTGAGGACCAGTAAGATGGAACCACAATGAGGGCCAGTAAGATGGAGCCACACTGAGGACTAGAAAGATGGAAGCACACTGAGTACCAGTAAGATGGAACCATACTGAGGACCAGTAAGATGAATCTACACTGAGGACCAGTAAGATGGAACCACATTGAGGACCAGTAAGACGTAGCCACACTGAGGACCAGTAAGATGGAACCACACTGAGGACCAGTAAGATGGAACCACACTGAGGACCAGTAAGATGGAACCACACTGAGGACCAGTAAGATGGGTCCACACTGAGGACCAGGAAGATGGAACCAAACTGAGGACCAGTAGGATGGAACAACGCTGAGGACCAGTAAGATGGAACCACACTGAGGACCAGTAAGATGGAACCAAACTGAGGACCAGTAAGATGCAATAACACTGAGGACCAGAAGGATGGAACCACACTGCGGACCAGTAAGATGGAGCTACACTGAGGACCAGTAAGATGGAACCACACTAAGGACCAGTGAGATGGAGCCACACTGAGAACCAGTAAAATGGAACCACACTGAGGACCAGTAAGATGGACCAACACTGAGGACCAGTAAGATGGAACCACACTGAGGAACAGTAAGATGAAACCACTTTGAGGATCTGTAAGATGGAACCACACTGAGGACCAGTAAGATGGAACCACACTGAGGACCATTAAGATACCACCACACTGAGGATCAGCATGATGGAACCACACTGAGGACCAGTAAGACGTAGCCACACTGAGGACCACTAAGATACAACCACACTGAGGACCAGTAAGATGGAACCACACTGAGGACCAGTAAGATGGAACCACACTGAGGACCAGCAAGATGGAACCACACTGAGGATCAGTAAAAAGGAACCACACTGAGGGCCAGTAAGATGGAACCACACTGAGGACCAGTAAGATGGAACCACACAGAGGACCACCAAGATGGAACCACACTGAGGATCAGTAAGAAGGAACCACACTGAGGGTCAGTAAGATGGAACCACGCTGAGGACCAGTAAGATGGAGCCATACTGAGGACGAGTAAGATGGAGCCGCACTGAGGACAAGTAAGATGGAACCACACTGAGCACCAGTAAGATGGAACCACACAGAGGACCAATAAGATGGAACCACACTGGGACCAGTAAGATGGAGCCACACTGAGGACCAGTAAGATGGAACCTCATTGAGGACCAGTAAGATGCAACCACACTGAAGACCAGTAAGATGGAACCACACTAAAGACCAGTAAGATGGAACCACACTGAGAAGAAGTAAGATGGAACCACACTGAGGACTAGTATGATAGAACCACACTGAGGACCAGTAAGATGGAGCCACATTGAGGACCAGTAAGATGGAACCACACTGTGGACCAGTAAGATGGAACCACACTGAGGACCAGAAAGATGGAGCCACACTGAGGACCAATAAGATGATATCACACTGAAGACCAGTAAGATGGAACCACAATGAGGACCAGTAAGATGGAATCACACTGAAGACCAGTAAGATGGAACCACACTGAGGACCAGTAAGATGGAACCACACTGAGGACCAGTAAGACGGAACCACACTGAGGACCAGTAAGACGCAGCCACACTGAGGACCAGTAAGATGGAACCACACTGAGAACCAGTAAGATGGAACCACACTTAGGACCAGTAAGATGGAACCACACTGAGGACCAGTAAGACGCAGCCACACTGAGGACCAGAAAGATGGAACCACACTGAGAACCAGTAAGATGGAACCACACTGAGGACAAGAAAGATGGAACCACACTGAGGACCAGTAAAATCGAGCCACAATGAGGACTAGTAAGATGGAACCACACTGAGTACCAGTAAGACGGAAGCAGACTGAGGACCAGTAAGGTGGAACCACACTGAGGACCAGTAAGACGGAACAACACTGAGGACCAGTAAGATGGAACCAGACAGGACTAGTAAGATGGAACCACACTGAGGACCAGTAAGATGGAATCACATTGAAGACTAGCAAGATGGAACCACACTGAGGACCAGTAAGATGGAACCACACTGAGGACCAGTTAGATGGAACTACACTGAGAGCCAGTAAGATGGAATGACACTGAGGACCAGTAAGATGCAGCCAAACAGAGGACCATTAAGATACAACCACACTGAGGATCAGTAAGATGGAATCACACTGAGGACCAGTAAGACGTAGTTACACTGAGGATCAGTAAGATACAACTACAATGAGAACCAGTAAGTTGAAATCACACTGAGGACCAGTAAGACGTAGCCACACTGAGGACCAGTAAGATACAACCACTCCTAGGATCAGTAAGATGGAACCACACTGAGGACCAGTATGATGGAACCAAACTGAGGACCAGTAAGATGGAACCACACTGAGGACCAGAAGGATGGAACCACACTGCGGACCAGTAAGATGGAGCTACACTGAGACCAGTAAGATGGAACCACACTAAGGACCAGTGAGATGGAGCCACACTGAGAACCAGTAAAATGGAACCACACTGATGACCAGTAAGATGGAACCACACTGAGGACCAGTAAGATGGAACCAAACTGAGGACCAGTAAGATGGAACCACTTTGAGTATCTGTAAGATGGAACCACACTGAGGACCAGTAAGATGGAACCACACTGAGGACCAGTAAGATCCCACCACACTGAGGACCAGGAAGATGGAACCACACTGAGGACCAGTAAGAAGTAGCCACACTGAGGACCACTAAGATACAACCACACTGAGGACCAGTTAGATGGAACCACACTGAGGACCAGTAAGATGGAACCACACTGAGGATCAGTAAAAAGGAACCACACTGAGGGCCAGTAAGATGGAACCACACTGAGGATCAGTAAAAAGGAACCACACTGAGGGCCAGTAAGATGGAACCACACTGAGGACCAGTAAGATGGAACCACACAGAGGACCAGTAAGATGGAACCACACTGGGACCAGTAAGATGGAACTACACTGAGCACCAGTAAGATGGAACCACACAGAGGACCAGTAAGATGGAACCACACTGAGGACCAGTAAGATGGAACCACACTGAGGACCAGTAAGATGGAACCACACTGAGGACCAGTAAGATGGAACCACACTAAGGACCAGTAAGATGGAGCCACACTAAGGACCAGTAAGATGGAGCAACACTGAGAACCAGTAAAATGGAACCACACTGAGGACCAGTAAGTTGGACCTACACTGAGGACCAGTAAGATGGAACCACACTGAGGAACTGTAAGATGGAACCACTTTGAGGATCTGTAAGATGGAACCACACTGAGGATCAGCATGATGGAACCACACTGAGGACCAGTAAGACGTAGCCACACTGAGGACCAGTAAGATACAACCACACTGAGGACCAGTAAGATGGAACCACACTGAGGACCAGTAAGATGGAACTACACTGAGCACCAGTAAGATGGAACCACACAGAGGACCAGTAAGATAGAACCACACTGAGGACCAGTAAGATGGAACCACACTGAGGACCAGCAAGATGGAACCACTTTGAGGATCTGTAAGATGGAACCACACTGAGGACCAGTAAGATGGAACCACACTGAGGACCATTAAGATACCACCACACTGGGGATCAGCATGATGGAACCACACTGAGGACCAGTAAGACGTAGCCACACTGAGGACCACTAAGATACAACCACACTGAGGACCAGTAAGATGGAACCACACTGAGGACCAGTAAGATGGAACCACACTGAGGACCAACAAGATGGAACCACACTGAGGATCAGTAAAAAGGAACCACACTGAGGGCCAGTAAGATGGAACCACACTGAGGACCAGTAAGATGGAGCCATACTGAGAAGCAGTAAGATGGAGCCGCACTGAGGACCAGAAAGATGGAACTACACTAAGCACCAGTAAGATGGAACCACACAGAGGACCAGTAAGATGGAACCACACTGAGGACCAGTAAGATGGAACCACACTGAGGACCAGCAAGATGGAACCACACTGAAGACCAGTAAGGTGGAGCCACACTGAGGGCCAGTAAGATGGAACCACAATGAGGACCAGTAAGATGCAACCTCACTGAAGACCAGTAGGATGGAACCACACTGAAGACCAGTAAGACGGAACCACACTGAGGACCAGTAAGATGGAACCACACTGAGTAAAAGTAAGATGGAACCACACTGAGGACCAGTAAGATGGACACACACTGAGGACCAGTAAGATGGAACCACACTGAGGACCAGAAAGACGTAGCTACACTGAGGACCAGTAAGGTACAACCACACTGAGGATCAGTAAGATGGAACCACACTGAGGACCAGTATGATGGAACCACACAGAGGACCAGAAAGATGGATCCACACTGAGGACCAGTAAGGTGGAACCACACTGAGGACCAGTAAGATGGAACCACACTGAGGACCAGTAAGATGGAACCACAGTGACGACCAGTAAAATGGAACCACACTGAGGACCAGTAAGACGTAGCTACACTGAGGACCAGTAAGATGGAACCACACTGACGACCAGTAAGATGGAAGCACACTGAGGACCAGTAAAATGGAACCACACTGAGGACCAGTGAGATGGAAGCACACTGAGGACCAGTAAGTTGAAGCCACACTGAGGACTAGTAAGATGGAACCACACTGAGTACCAGTAAGATGGAACCACACTGAGGACCAGAAAGATGGAACCACACTGAGGACCAGTAAGATGGGACCACACTGAGGACCAGTAAGATGGAACCACACTGAGGACCAATAAGATGGAACCACACTGAGGACCAGTAAGATGGAATCACACTGAGGACTAGTAAGATGGAACCACACTGAGGACCAGTAAGATGGAATCACACTGAGGACTTGTAAGATGGAACCACACTGAGGACCAGTAAGATGGAACCACACTGAGGACCAGTAAGATGGAACCACACTGAGGACCAGTAAGATGGAACCACACTGAGGACCAGAAAGAAGTAGCCACATTGAGGGCCAGTAAGACGGAACCACACTGAGGACCAGTAAGATGGAGCCACACTGAGAACCAGTAAGATGAAACCACACTGAGGATCAGAAAGATGGAACCACACTGGGGACCAGTAAGATGGAACCACACTGAGGACCAGTGAGATGGAACCACACTGAGGACCAGTAAGATGGAACCACGCTGAGGACCAGTAAGATGGAACCACACTGAGGACCAGTAAGATGGAACCACACTGAGGAACTGTAAGATGGGTCCACACTGAGGACCAGTAAAATGGAACCAAACTGAGGACCAGTAGGATGGAACCACGCTGAGGACCAGTAAGATGGAACCACACTGAGGACCAGTAAGATGGAACCACACTGAGGACTAGAAGGATGGAACCACACTGCGGACCAGTAAGATGGAGCTACACTGAGGACCAGTAAGATGGAACCACACTAAGGACCAGTAAGATGGAGCCACACTGAGAACCAGTAAGATGGAACCACTTTGAGGACCAGTAAAACGTAGCCACACTGAGGACCAGTAAGATACAACCACACTGAGGATCAGTAAGATGGAGCCACACTGAGGACCAGTAAGATGGATCCACACTGAGGACCAGTGAGATGGAACCACACTGAGGACCAGTAAGATGGAACCACACTGAGGACCAGTAAGACGTAGCCACACTGAGGACCAGTAAGATGGAACCACACTGAGGACCAGTAAGATGGAACCACACTGAGGACCAGTAAGACGGAGCCACACTGAGGACTAGAAAGATGGAACCACACTGAGTACCTGTCAGATGGAACCAAACTGAGGACCAGTAAGATGGAGCCACACTGAAGACCAGAAAGATAGAACCACACTGAGGACCAGTAAGATGGAACCACAATGAGGACCAGTAAGACGTAGCCACAATGAGGACCAGTAAGATGGAACGACACTGAGGACCAGTAAGACGGAGCCACACTGAGGACCAGTAAGATGGAACCACTCTGAGGATCAGTAAGATGGAACCACACTGGGGACCAATAAGATGGAGCCACACTGAGGACCAGTGAGATGGACCGACACTGAGGACCAGAAAGATGGAACCACACTGAGGACCAGTAAGATGGAACCACACTGGGGACCAGTAAGATGGAGCCACACTGAGGACCAGTAAGATGGAAGCACACTGAGGACAAGTAAGATGGAACCACACTGAGGACCAGTAAGATGGAACCACACTGAGGACAGTAAGATGGAACCACACTGAGGACCAGTAACCTGAAACCACACTGAGGACCAGTAAGATGGAACCACACTGAGGACCAGTAAGATGGAACCACACTGAGGACCAGCAAGATGGAACCACACTGAGGATCAGTAAGAAGGAACCACACTGAGGGCCAGTAAGATGGAACCACACTGAGGAACAGTAAGATGGATCCACACTTAGGACTAGTAAGATGGAACCACACTGAGTAAAAGTAAGATGGAACCACACTGAGGACCAGTAAGATGGACACACACTGAGGACCAGTAAGATGGAACCACACTGAGGACCAGTAAGATGGAACCACACTGAGGACCAGTAAGATGAAACCACACAGAGGACCAGTAAGATGGAACCACACTGAAGACCAGTAAGATGGAACCACACTGAAGACCAGTAAGATGGAACCACACTGAGAACCAGTAAGATGGAACCACACTGAGGACCAGTAAAATGGAACCACACTGATTACCAGTAAGATGGAACCAGATGGAGGACCAGTAAAATGGAATTTCGCTGAGGAGCAGTAAGACGGAACCACACTGAGGACTAGTAAGATGGAACCACACTGAGTACCAGAAAGACGTAGCTACACTGAGGACCAGTAAGATACAACCACACTGAGGATCAGTAAGATGGAACCACACTGAGGACCAGTATGATGGAACCACACTAAGGACCAGAAAGATGGATCCACACTGAGGACCAGTAAGGTGGAACCACACTGAGGACCAGTAAGATGGAACCACACTGAGGACCAGTAAGATGGAACCACAGTGACGACCAGTAAAATGGAACCACACTGAGGACCAGTAAGACGTAGCTACACTGAGGACCAGTAAGATGGAACCACTCTGACGACCAGTAAGATGGAACCACACTGAGGACCAGTAAAATGGAACCACACTGAGGACCAGTGAGATGGAAGCACACTGAGGACCAGTAAGTTGAAGCCACACTGAGGACTAGTAAGATGGAACCACACTGAGTACCAGTAAGATGGAACCACACTGAGGACCAGTAAGATGGAACCACACTGAGGACCAGTAAGATGGGACCACACTGAGGACCAGTAAGATGGAACCAGACTGAGGACCAGTAAGATGGAACCACACTGAGGACCAGTAAGATGGAATCACACTGAGGACTAGTAAGATGGAACCACACTTAGGACCAGTTAGATGGAATCACACTGAGGACTTGTAAGATGGAACCACACTGAGGACCAGTAAGATGGAACCACACTGAGGACCAGTAAGATGGAACCACACTGAGGACCAGTAAGACGTAGCCAAACTGAGGACCAGTAAGATACAATCACACTGAGGACCATTAAGATACAACCACACTGAGGGTCAGTAAGATGGAACCACACTGAGGACCAGTAAGACGTAGCCAAACTGAGGACCAGTAAGATACAATCACACTGAGGATCAGTAAGATGGAACCACACTGAGGACCAGTAAGACGTAGCCAAACTGAGGACCAGTAAGATACAATCACACTGAGGATCAGTAAGATGGAACCACACTGAGGAAAAGTAAGATGCAACCACGCAGAGGACCAGTAAGATACAACCATACTGAGGATCTGTAAGATGGAACCACAATGAGGACCAGTAAGACGTAACCACACTGAGAACCAGAAAGATACAACCACACTGAGGATCAGTAAGATGGAGCCACACTGAGGACCAGTAGGATGGATCCACAAAGAGGACCAGGAAGATGGAACCACACTGAGGACCAGTAAGATGGAACCACACTGAGGACCAGTAAGACGTAGCCACACTGAGGACCAGTAAGATGGAACCACACTGAGGACCAGTAAGATGGAACCACACTGAGGACCAGCAAGATAGAACCACACTGAGGACCAGTAAGATGGAAGCACACTGAGGACCAGTAAGATGGAGCCACACTGAGGACGACACGGATTGAACAACACTGAGTACCTATAAGATGGAACCACACTGAGGACCAGTAAGATGGAACCACACTGAGGACCAGTAAGATGGAACCACACTGAGGACCAGAAAGAAGTAGCCACATTGAGGACCAGTAAGACGGAACCACACTGAGGACCAGTAAGATGGAGCCACACTGAGGACCAGTAAGATGAAACCACACTGAGGATCAGAAAGATGGAACCACACTGGGGACCAGTAAGATGGAACCACACTGAGGACCAGTGAGATGGAACCACACTGAGGACCAGTAAGATGGACACACACTGAGGACCAGTAAGATGGAACCACACTGAGGACCAGAAAGACGTAGCTACACTGAGGACCAGTAAGATACAACCACACTGAGGATCAGTAAGATGGAACCACACTGAGGACCAGTATGATGGAACCACACTGAGGACCAGAAAGATGGATCCACACTGAGGACCAGTAAGGTGGAACCACACTGAGGACCAGTAAGATGGAACCACACTGAGGACCAGTAAGATGGAACCACAGTGACGACCAGTAAAATGGAACCACACTGAGGACCAGTAAGACGTAGCTACACTGAGGACCAGTAAGATGGAACCACACTGACGACCAGTAAGATGGAACCACACTGAGGACCAGTAAAATGGAACCACACTGAGGACCAGTGAGATGGAAGCACACTGAGGACCAGTAAGTTGAAGCCACACTGAGGACTAGTAAGATGGAACCACACTGAGTACCAGTAAGATGGAACCACACTGAGGACCAGAAAGATGGAACCACACTGAGGACCAGTAAGATGGGACCACACTGAGGACCAGTAAGATGGAACCACACTGAGGACCAATAAGATGGAACCACACTGAGGACCAGTAAGATGGAATCACACTGAGGACTAGTAAGATGGAACCACACTGAGGACCAGTAAGATGGAATCACACTGAGGACTTGTAAGATGGAACCACACTGAGGACCAGTAAGATGGAACCACACTGAGGACCAGTAAGATGGAACCACACTGAGGACCAGTAAGATGGAACCACACTGAGGACCAGAAAGAAGTAGCCACATTGAGGACCAGTAAGACGGAACCACACTGAGGACCAGTAAGATGGAGCCACACTGAGAACCAGTAAGATGAAACCACACTGAGGATCAGAAAGATGGAACCACACTGGGGACCAGTAAGATGGAACCACACTGAGGACCAGTGAGATGGAACCACACTGAGGACCAGTAAGATGGAACCACGCTGAGGACCAGTAAGATGGAACCACACTGAGGACCAGTAAGATGGAACCACACTGAGGAACTGTATGATGGGTCCACACTGAGGACCAGTAAAATGGAACCAAACTGAGGACCAGTAGGATGGAACCACGCTGAGGACCAGTAAGATGGAACCACACTGAGGACCAGTAAGATGGAACCACACTGAGGACTAGAAGGATGGAACCACACTGCGGACCAGTAAGATGGAGCTACACTGAGGACCAGTAAGATGGAACCACACTAAGGACCAGTAAGATGGAGCCACACTGAGAACCAGTAAGATGGAACCACTTTGAGGACCAGTAAAACGTAGCCACACTGAGGACCAGTAAGATACAACCACACTGAGGATCAGTAAGATGGAGCCACACTGAGGACCAGTAAGATGGATCCACACTGAGGACCAGTGAGATGGAACCACACTGAGGACCAGTAAGATGGAACCACACTGAGGACCAGTAAGACGTAGCCACACTGAGGACCAGTAAGATGGAACCACACTGAGGACCAGTAAGATGGAACCACACTGAGGACCAGTAAGACGGAGCCACACTGAGGACCAGTAGGATGGATCCACGAAGAGGACCAGGAAGATGGAACCACACTGAGGACCAGTAAGATGGAACCACACTGAGGACCAGTAAGACGTAGCCACACTGAGGACCAGTAAGATGGAACCACACTGAGGACCAGTAAGATGGAACCACACTGAGGACCAGTAAGATGGAACCACACTGAGGACCAGTAAGATGGAGCCACACTGAGGACCAGTAAGATGGAACCACACTGAGGACCAGTAAGATGGAACAACACTGAGGACCAGTAAGATGGAACCACACTGAGGACCAGTAAGATGGAACCACACTGAGGACCAGTAAGATGGAACCACACTGAGGACCAGAAAGAAGTAGCCACACTGTGGACCAGTAAGATGGAACCACACTGAGGACCAGTAAGATGGAGCCACACTGAGGACCAGTAAGATGAAACCACACTGAGGATCAGAAAGATGGAACCACACTGAGGACCAGTAAGATGGAACCACACTGAGGACCAGTAGATGGAACCACACTGAGTACCAGTAAGATGGAACCACACTGAGGACCAGTAAAATGGAACCACACTGAGGACCAGTAAGACGTAGCTACACTGAGGACCAGTAAGATACAACCACACTGAGGATCAGTAAGATGGAACCACACTGAGGACCAGTAAGATGGAACCACACTGAGGATCAGTAATATGGAGCCACACTGAGGACCAGTAAGATGGATCCACACTGAGGACCAGTAAGATGGAACCACACTGAGAACCAGTAAGATGGAACCACAGTGACGACCAGTAAGATGGAACCACACTTATGACCAGTAAGACGTAGCCACACTGAGGACCAGTAAGATGGAACCACACTGAGGACCAGTAAGATGGAACCACACTGAGGACCAGTAAGATGGAACCACACTGATGACCAGTAAGACGTAGCCACACTGAGGACCAGTAAGTTGAAGCCACACTGAGGACTAGTAAGATGGAACCACACTGAGTACCAGTAAGATGGAACCACACTGAGGACCAGTAAGATGGAACCACACTGAGGACCAGTAAGATGGGACCACACTGAGGACCAGTAAGATGGAACCACACTGAGGACCCACACTGAGGACCAGTAATGGAATCACACTGAGGACTAGTAAGATGGAACCACACTGAGGACCAGTAAGATGGAATCACACTGAGGACTTGTAAGATGTAACCACACTGAGGACCAGTAAGATGGAACCAGTAAGATGGAGCCACACTGAGGACCACTAAGATGGAAACACACTGAGGACCAGTAAGATGGAACCACACTGAGGACCAGTAAGATGGAACCACACCAGAAAGAAGTAGCCACATTGAGGACCAGTAAGATGGAACCACACTGAGGACCAGTAAGATGGAACCACACTGAGAACCAGTAAGATGAAACCACAATGAGGAACAGAAAGATGGAACCACACTGAGGACCAGAAAGATGGAACCACACTGAGGACCAGTGAACCATGGAACCACACTGAGGACCAGTAAGATGGAACCACACTGAGGACCAGATGGAACCACACTAAGATGGAACCACACTGAGGACCAGTAAGATGGAACCACACTAAGGACCAGTAAGATGGAACCACACTGAGGACCACACTGAGGACCAGTAAGATGGAACCACACTGAGGACCAGTAAGATGGAACCACACTGAGGACCAGTAAGATGGAACCACACTGAGGACCAGTAAGATGGAACCACACTGAGGACCAGTAAGATGGAACCACACTGAGGACCAGTAAGATGGAGCTACCACACTGAGGACCAGTAAGATGGAACCACACTGAGGACCAGTAAGATGGAACCACACTGAGGACCAGTAAGATGGAACCACACAGAGGACCAGTAAGATGGAACCACACTGAGGACCACACTGAGGACCAGTAAGATGGATCCACACTGAGGATCAGTAAGATGGAGCCACACTGAGGACCAGTAAGATGGATCCACACTGAGGACCAGTGAGATGGAACCACACTGAGGACCAGTAAGATGGAACCACACTGAGGACCAGTAAGACGTAGCCACACTGAGGACCAGTAAGATGGAACCACACTGAGGACCAGTAAGACGGAGCCACACTGAGGACTAGAAAGATGGAACCACACTGAGTACCTGTCAGATGGAACCAAACTGAGGACCAGTAAGATGGAGCCACACTGAAGACCAGAAAGATAGAACCACACTGAGGACCAGTAAGATGGAACCACAATGAGGACCAGTAAGACGTAGCCACAATGAGGACCAGTAAGATGGAACGACACTGAGGACCAGTAAGACGGAGCCACACTGAGGACCAGTAAGATGGAACCACTCTGAGGATCAGTAAGATGGAACCACACTGGGGACCAATAAGATGGAGCCACACTGAGGACCAGTGAGATGGAACGACACTGAGGACCAGAAAGATGGAACCACACTGAGGACCAGTAAGATGGAACCACACTGGGGACCAGTAAGATGGAGCCACACTGAGGACCAGTAAAATGGAACCAAACTGAGGACCAGTAGGATGGAACCACGCTGAGGACCAGTAAGATGGAACCACACTGAGGACCAGTAAGATGGAACCACACTGAGGACTAGAAGGATGGAACCACACTGCGGACCAGTAAGACGGAGCCACACTGAGGACCAGTAAGATGGAACCACTCTGAGGATCAGTAAGATGGAACCACACTGGGGACCAATAAGATGGAGCCACACTGAGGACCAGTGAGATGGACCGACACTGAGGACCAGAAAGATGGAACCACACTGAGGACCAGTAAGATGGAACCACACTGGGGACCAGTAAGATGGAGCCACACTGAGGACCAGTAAGATGGAAGCACACTGAGGACCAGTAAGATGGAACCACACTGAGGACCAGTAAGATGGAACCACACTGAGGACCAGTAAGATTGAACCACACTGAGGACCAGTAACCTGAAACCACACTGAGGACCAGTAAGATGGAACCACACTGAGGACCAGTAAGATGGAACCACACTGAGGACCAGCAAGATGGAACCACACTGAGGATCAGTAAGAAGGAACCACACTGAGGGCCAGTAAGATGGAACCACACTGAGGAACAGTAAGATGGATCCACACTGAGGACTAGTAAGATGGAACCACACTGAGTAAAAGTAAGATGGAACCACACTGAGGACCAGTAAGATGGACACACACTGAGGACCAGTAAGATGGAACCACACTGAGGACCAGTAAGATGGAGCCACACTGAGGACCAGTAAGATGGAACCACACAGAGGACCAGTAAGATGGAACCACACTGAAGACCAGTAAGATGGAACCACACTGAAGACCAGTAAGATGGAACCACACTGAGAACCAGTAAGATGGAACCACACTGAGGACCAGTAAAATGGAACCACACTGAGGACCAGTAAGATGGAACCAGACTGAGGACCAGTAAAATGGAATTTCGCTGAGGACCAGTAAGACGGAGCCACACTGAGGACTAGTAAGATGGAACCACACTGAGGACCAGAAAGACGTAGCCACACTGAGGACCAGTAAGATACAACCACACTGAGGATCAGTAAGATGGAACCACACTGAGGACCAGTATGATGGAACCACACTGAGGACCAGAAAGATGGATCCACACTGAGGACCAGTAAGGTGGAACCACACTGAGGACCAGTAAGATGGAACCATACTGAGGACCAGTAAGATGGAACCACAGTGACGACCAGTAAGATGGAACCACACTGAGGACCAGTAAGACGTAGCCACACTGAGGACCAGTAAGATGGAACCACACTGAGGACCAGTATGATGGAACCACACTGAGGACCAGAAAGATGGATCCACACTGAGGACCATTGAGATGGAAGCACACTGAGGACCAGTAAGTTGAAGCCACACTGAGGACTAGTAAGATGGAACCACACTGAGTACCAGTAAGATGGAACCACACTGAGGACCAGTAAGATGGAACCACACTGAGGACCAGTAAGATGGAACCACACTGAGGACCAGTAAGATGGAACCAGACTGAGGACCAGTAAGATGGAACCACACTGAGGACCAGTAAGATGGAATCACACTGAGGACTAGTAAGATGGAACCACACTGAGGACCAGTAAGATGGAATCACACTGAGGACTTGTAAGATGGAACCACACTGAGGACCAGTAAGATGGAACCACACTGAGGACCAGTAAGATGGAACCACACTGAGGACCAGTAAGAATGAAACACACTGAGGACCAGTAAGATACAATCACACAGAGGACCAGTAAGATACAACCGTACTGAGGATCAGTAAGATGGAACCACACTGAGGACCAGTAAGACGTAGCCACACTGAGGACCAGAAAGATAAAACCACACTGAGGATCAGTAAGATGGAACCACACTGAGGACCAGTAAGACGTAGCCAAACTGAGGACCAGTAAGATACAATCACACTGAGGATCAGTAAGATGGAACCACACTGAGGAAAAGTAAGATGCAACCACGCAGAGGACCAGTAAGATACAACCGTACTGAGGATCAGTAAGATGGAACCACACTGAGGACCAGTAAGACGTAGCCACACTGAGGACCAGAAAGATACAACCACACTGAGGATCAGTAAGATGGAGCCACACTGATTACCAGTAGGATGGATCCACAAAGAGGACCAGTAAGATGGAACCACACTGAGGACCAGTAAGATGGAACCACGCTGAGGACCAGTAAGACGTAGCCACACTGAGGACCAGTAAGATGGAACCACACTGAGG
The DNA here is from genome assembly GCF_038502225.1 of Cherax quadricarinatus. NCBI lineage: Eukaryota > Metazoa > Arthropoda > Malacostraca > Decapoda > Parastacidae > Cherax > Cherax quadricarinatus. The sequence goes on along the minus strand of NC_091350.1, from coordinate 27,388,377 downwards.
ACCAGTAAGATGGAACCACACTGAGGACCAGTAAGATGGAACCACACTGAGGACCAGTAAGATGGAACCACACTGAGGACCAGTAAGATGGAGCCACACTGAGGACGACACGGATTGAACAACACTGAGTACCTATAAGATGGAACCACACTGAGGACCAGTAAGATGGAACCACACTGAGGACCAGTAAGATGGGACCACACTGAGGACCAGGAAGAAGTAGCCACATTGAGGACCAGTAAGATGGAACCACACTGAGGACCAGTAAGATGGAGCCACACTGAGGACCAGTAAGATGAAACCACACTGAGGATCAGAAAGATGGAACCACACTGGGGACTAGTAAGATGGAGCCACACTGAGGACCAGTGAGATGGAACCACACTGAGGACCAGTAAGATGGAACCACACTGAGGACCAGTAAGATGGAACCACACTGAGGACCAGTAAGATGGAACCACACTGAGGACCAGAAACATGGAACCACACTGAGGATCAGTAAGATGGAACCACACTGAGGACCAGTAAGATGGAACCACACTGAGGACTAGAAGGATGGAACCACACTGAGGACCAGTAAGATGGAACCACACTGAGGACCAGTAAGATGGAACCACACTGAGAACCAGTAAGATGGAACCACAGTGACGACCAGTAAGATGGAACCACACTTATGACCAGTAAGACGTAGCCACACTGAGGACCAGTAAGATGGAACCACACTGACGACCAGTAAGATGGAACCACACTTAGGACCAGTAAGATGGAACCACACTGAGGACCAGTGAGTTGGAAGCACACTGAGGACCAGTAAGTTGAAGGTACACTGAGGACTAGTAAGATGGAACCACATTGAGGACCAGTAAGATGGAACCACACTGAGGACCAGTAAGATGGAACCACACTGAGGACCAGTAAGATGGAACCACACTGAGGACCAGTAAGATGGAACCACACTGAGGACCAGTAAGATGGAACCACACTGAGGACCAGTAAGATGGAACCACACTGAGGACCAGTAAGATGGAATCACACTGAGAACCAGGAAGATGGAGCCACACTGAGGACCAGTAAGATAGAACCAGACTGAGGGCCAGTAAGATGGAATCTTACTGAGGACCAGTAAGATGGAACCACACTGAGGACCAGGAAGATGGAACCACACTGAGGACCAGTAAGATGGAACCACACTGAGGACCAGTAAGATGCAACCACAGTGAGGACCAGTAAGATGGAACCACACTGAGGACCAGGAAGATGCAACCACAGTGAGGACCAGTAAGATGGAACCACACTGAGGACCAGGAAGATGGAGCCACACTGAGGACTAGTAAGATGGAACCACACTGAGTACCAGTAAGATGCAACCACAGTGAGGACCACACTGAGGATCAGTAAGATGGAACCACACTGAGGACCAGTAAGATGCAACCACAGATGGAACCACACTGAGGACCAGTAAGATGGAACCACACTGAGGACCCCTAAGATGGAACCATACTGAGGACCAGTAACCTGAAACCACACTGAGGACCAGTAAGATGGAACCACACTGAGGACCAGTAAGATGGAACCACACTGAGGACCAGTAAGATGGAACCACACTGAGGACCAGTAAGATGGAACCACACTGAGGACCAGTAAGATGGAACCACACTGAGGACCAGTAAGATGGAACCACACTGAGGGCCAGTAAGATGCAACCACACTGAGGACCAGTAAGATGGAACCACACTGAGGACCAGTAAGATGGAACCACACTGAATACCAGTAAGATGGAACCACACTGATGACCAGTAAGACGTAGCCACACTGAGGACCAGTAAGATGGAACCACACTGAGGACCAGTAAGATGGAACCACACTGAGGACCAGTAAGATGGAACCACACTGAGGACCAGTAAGATACAACCACACTGAGGATCAGTAAGATGGAACCACACTGAGGACCAGTAAGATGGAACCACACTGAGGACCAGTAAGATGGAACCACACTGAGGACCAGTAAGATGGAACCACACTGAGGACCAGTAAGATGGAACCACACTGAGGACCAGTATGATGGAACCACACTGAGGACCAGAAAGATGGATCCACACTGAGGACCAATAAGGTGGAATCACACTGAGGACCAGTAAGACGGAACCACACTGAGGACCAGTAAGATGGAACCACACTGAGGACCAGTAAGATGATAGCGCACTGAGGACCAGTAAGATGGAACCACACTGAGGACCAGTAAGATGGAGCCAGACTGAGGACCAGTAAGATGGAAGCACACTGAGGACCTGTAAGATGGAATCACGCTGAGGACCAGTATGATGGAACCACACTGAGGACCAGAAGGATGGAACCACACTGCGGACCAGTAAGATGGAGCTACACTGAGGACCAGTAAGATGGAACCACACTGAGGACCAGCAAGATAGAACCACACTGAGGACCAGTAAGATGGAAGCACACTGAGGACCAGTAAGATGGAGCCACACTGAGGACCAGTAAGATGGAACCACACTGAGGACCAGTAAGATGGAACCACACTGAGGACCAGTAAGATGGAACCACACTGAGGACCAGTAAGATGATATCGCACTGAGGACCAGTAAGATGGAACCACACTGAGGACCAGTAAGATGGAACCACACTGAGGACCAGTAAGGGAACCACCCTGAGGACCAGTAAGATGGAACCACACTGAGGACCAGTAAGATGGAACCACACTGAGGACCAGTAAGATGGAACCACACTGAGGACCAGTAAGATGGAACCACACTGAGGACCAGTAAGATGGAACCACACTGAGGACCAGTAAGATGGAACCACACTGAGGACCAGTAAAATGGAACCACACTGAGGACCAGTAAGATACAACCACACTGAGGATCAGTAAGATGGAACCACACTGAGGACCAGTATGATGGAACCACACTGAGGACCAGAAAGATGGATCCACACTGAGGACCAGTAAGGTGGAACCACACTGAGGACCAGTAAGATGGAACCATACTGAGGACCAGTAAGATGGAACCACAGTGACGACCAGTAAGATGGAACCACACTGAGGACCAGTAAGACGTAGCCACACTGAGGACCAGTAAGACGGAACCACACTGACGACCAGTAAGATGGAACCACACTTAGGACCAGTAAGATGGAACCACACTGAGGACCAGTGAGATGGAAGCACACTGAGGACCAGTAAGTTGAAGCCACACTGAGGACTAGTAAGATGGAACCACACTGAGTACCAGTAAGATGGAACCACACTGAGGACCAGTAAGATGGAACCACACTGAGGACCAGTAAGATGGAACCACACTGAGGACCAGTAAGATGGAACCAGACTCAGGACCAGTAAGATGGAACCACACTGAGGACCAGTAAGATGGAATCACACTGAGGACTCGTAAGGTGGAACCACACTGAGGACCAGTAAGATGGAACAACACCTAGGACCAGTAAGATGGAGCCACAATGAGGACCAGTAAGATGGAATGACACTGAGGACCAGTAAGATGCAACCACACAGAGGACCATTAAGATACAACAACACTGAGGATCAGTAAGATACAACAACACTGAGGATCAGTAAGACGTAGCCAAACTGAGGACCAGTAAGATACAATCACACTGAGGATCAGTAAGATGGAACCACACTGAGGAAAAGTAAGATGCAACCACGCAGAGGACCAGTAAGATACAACCATACTGAGGATCAGTAAGATGGAATCACACTGAGGACCAGTAAGACGTAGCCAAACTGAGGACCAGTAAGATACAATCACACTGAGGATCAGTAAGATGGAACCACACTGAGGAAAAGTAAGATGCAACCACGCAGAGGACCAGTAAGATACAACCGTACTGAGGATCAGTAAGATGGAACCACACTGAGGACCAGTAAGACGTAGCCACACTGAGGACCAGAAAGATACAACCACACTGAGGATCAGTAAGATGGAGCCACACTGATTACCAGTAGGATGGATCCACACTGAGATGGATCCACAAAGAGGACCAGTAAGATGGAACCACTCTGAGGACCAGTAAGATGGAACCACGCTGAGGACCAGTAAGACGTAGCCACACTGAGGACCAGTAAGATGGAACCACACTGAGGACCAGTAAGATGGAACCACACTGAGGACCAGTAAGATGGAACCACACTGAGGACCAGTAAGATGGAACCACAGTGAGGACCAGTAAGATGGAGCCACACTGAGGACGACACGGATTGAACAACACTGAGTACATATAAGATGGAACCACACTGAGGACCAGTAAGATGGAACCACACTGAGGACCAGTAAGATGGAACCACACTGAGGACCAGGAAGAAGTAGCCACATTGAGGACCAGTAAGATGGAACCACACTGAGGACCAGTAAGATGGAGCCACACTGAGGACCAGTAAGATGAAACCACACTGAGGATCAGAAAGATGGAACCACACTGGGGACTAGTAAGATGGAGCCACACTGAGGACCAGTGAGATGGAACCACACTGAGGACCAGAAAGATGGAACCACGCTGAGGACCAGTAAGATGGAACCACACTGAGGACCAGTAAGATGGAACCATACTGAGGAACTGTAAGATGGAACCACACTGAGGACCAGTAACCTGGAACCACACTGAGGACCAGAAAAATGGAACCACACTGAGGACCAGTAAGATGGAACCACACTGAGGACCACCAAGATGGAACCACACTGAGGATCAGTAAGAAGGAACCACACTGAGGGTCAGTAAGATGGAACCACACTGAGGACCAGTAAGATGGAGCCATACTGAGGACCAGTAAGATGGAGCCGCATTGAGGACAAGTAAGATGGAACCACACTGAGCACCAGTAAGATGGAACCACTCTGAGGACCAATAAGATGGAACCACACTGGGACCAGTAAGATGGAGCCACACTGAGGACCAGTAAGATGGAACCTCACTGAGGACCAGTAAGATGCAACCACACTGAAGACCAGTTAGATGGAACCACACTGAAGACCAGTAAGATGGAACCACACTGAGAACAAGTAAGATGGAACCACACTGAGGACTAGTAAGATAGAACCACACTGAGGACCAGTAAGATGGAGCCACATTAAGGACCAGTAAGATGGAACCACACTGTGGACCAGTAAGATGGAACCACACTGAGGACCAGTAAGATGGAGCCACACTGAGGACCAGTAAGATGATATCACACTGAAGACCAGTAAGATGGAACCACAATGAGGACCAGTAAGATGGAATCACACTGAAGACCAGTAAGATGGAACCACACTGAGGACCAGTAAGATGGAACCACACTGAGAACCAGTAAGATGGAACCACACTGAGGACCAGTAAGACGCAGCCACACTGAGGACCACTATGATGGAACCACACTGAGAACCAGTAAGATGGAACCACACTGAGGACCAGTAAGATGGAACCACACTGAGGACCAGTAAGACGCAGCCACACTGAGGACCAGAAAGATGGAACCACACTGAGAACCAGTAAGGTGGAACCACACTGAGGACCAGAAAGATGGAACCACACAGAGGACCAGTAAGATCGAGCGACACTGAGGAATAGTAAGATGGAACCACACTGAGTACCAGTAAGATGGAACCACAGTGAGGACCAGTAAGATGGAACCACACTGAGGACCAATAAGATGGAACTACTCTGACAGCCAGTAAGATGGAATGATACTGAGGACCAGTAAGATGCAGCCAAACAGAGGACCATTAAGATACAACCACACTGAGGATCAGTAAGAAGGAACCACACTGAGGACCAGTAAGATGGAATCACACTGAGGACTAGTAAGATGGAACCACAGTGAGGACCAGTAAGATGGAACCACACTGAGGACCAGTAAGATGGAACTACTCTGACAGCCAGTAAGATGGAATGATACTGAGGACCAGTAAGATGCAGCCAAACAGAGGACCATTAAGATACAACCACACTGAGGATCAGTAAGAAGGAACCACACTGAGGACCAGTAAGACGTAGCCACACTGAGGATCAGTAAGATACAACAACAATGAGGATCAGTAATATGAAATCACACTGAGGACCAGTAAGATGCAACCAAACAGAGGACCAGTTAGATACAAGCACACTGATGATCAGTAAGATGGAACCACACTGATGACCAGTAAGACGTAGCCACACTGAGGACCAGTAAGATACAACCACTCCTAGGATCAGAAAGATGGAACCACACTGAGGACCAGTATGATGGAACCACACTGAGGACCAGTAAGATGGAACCAAACTGAGGACCAGTAGGATGGAACCACGCTGAGGACCAGTAAGATGGAACCACACTGAGGACCAGTAAGATGGAACCACACTGAGGACCAGTAGGATGAAACCACACTGAGGACCAGAAGGATGAAACCACACTGCGGACCAGTAAGATGGAGCTACACTGAGGACCAGTAAGATGGAACCACACTAAGGACCAGTAAGATGGAGCCACACTGAGAACCAGTAAAATGGAACCACACTGAGGACCAGTAAGATGGACCAACACTGAGGACCAGTAAGATGGAACCACACTGAGGAACAGTAAGATGGAACCACTTTGAGGATCTGTAAGATGGAACAACACTGAGGACCAGTAAGATGGAACCACACTGAGGACCACTAAGATATCACCACACTGAGGATCAGCATGATGGAACCACACTGAGGACCAGTAAGACGTAGCCACACTGAGGACCACTAAGATACAACCACACTGAGGACCAGTAAGATGGAACCACACTGAGGACCAGCAAGATGGAACCACACTGAGGACCAGTAAGGTGGAGCCACACTGAGGACCAGTAAGATGGAACCACACTGAGGACCAGTAAGATGCAACCTCACTGAAGACCAGTAAGATGGAACCACACTGAAGACCAGTAAGATGGAACCACACTGAGGACCAGTAAGATGGAACCACACTGAGAACCAGTAAGATGGAACCACACTGAGGACCAGTAAGATAGAACAAGACTGAGGACCAGTAAGATGGAATCTCACTGAGGACCAGTAAGATGGAACCACACCCAGGACCAGTAAGATGCAACCACAATGAGGACATGTAAGATGGAACCACACTGAGGACCAGTAAGATGGAACCACACTGAGAACCAGTAAGACGTAGCCACACTGAGGACCAGTAAGACACAACCACACTGAGGATCAGTAAGATGGAACCACACTGAGGACCATTATGATGGAACCACACTGAGGACCAGTAAGATGGATACACACTGAAGACCAGTAAGATGGAACCTCACTGAGGACCAGTAAGATGGAACCACACTGAGGGCCAGTAAGATGGAACCACACTGAGGACCAGTAAGATGGAACCATACTGACGACCAGTAAGACGTATCCACACTGAGGACCAGTAAGATGGAACCACACTGAGGACCAGTAAGATGGAACCACACTGAGGACCAGTAAGATGGATCCACACTGAGGACCAGTAAGATGGAACCACACTGAGGAACAGGAAGATAGAGCCACACTGAGGACTAGTAAGATGGAACCACACTGAGTAAAAGTAAGATGGAACCACACTGAGGACCAGTAAGATGGACACACACTGAGGACCAGTAAGATGGAACCACACTGAGGACCAGTAAGATTTAACTAAACTGAGGACAAGTAAGATGGAACCACACTGAGGACGAGTAAGATGGAATCACACTGAGGACTAGTAAGATGGAACCACACTGAGGACCAGTAAGATGGAACCACACCCAGGACCAGTAAGATGCAACCACAATGAGGACATGTAAGATGGAACCACATTGAGGACCAGTAAGATGGAACCACACTGAGAACCAGTAAGACGTAGCCACACTGAGGACCAGTAAGATACAACCACACTGAGGATCAGTAAGATGGAACCACACTGAGGACCATTATGATGGAACCACACTGAGGACCAGTAAGATGGATACACACTGAGGACCAGTAAGATGGAACCACACTGAGGACCAGTAAGATGGAACCACACTGAGGGCCAGTAAGATGGAACCACACTGAGGACCAGTAAGATGGAACCAGACTGACGACCAGTAAGACGTATCCACACTGAGGACCAGTAAGATGGAACTACACTGAGGACCAGTAAGATGGAACCACACTGAGGACCAGTAAGATGGATCCACACTGAGGACCAGTAAGATGGAACCACACTGAGGAACAGGAAGATGGAGCCACACTGAGGACTAGTAAGATGGAACCACACTGAGTAAAAGTAAGATGGAACCACACTGAGGACCAGTAAGATGGACACACACTGAGGACCAGTAAGATGGAACCACACTGAGGACCAGTAAGATGTATCTAAACTGAGGACAAGTAAGATGGAACCACACTGAGGACGAGTAAGATGGAATCACACTGAGGACTAGTAAGATGGAACCACACTGAGGACCATTAAGATGGAACCACACTTAGGACCAGTAAGATTGAGCCACACTGAGGACCAGTAAGATGGAATGACACTGAGGACAAATAAGATGCAACCACACAGAGGACCATTAAGATACAACCACACTGAGGATCAGTAAGATGGAACCACACTGAGGACCAGTAAGACGTAGCCAAACTGAGGACCAGTAAGATACAACCACACTGAGGACCAGTAAGATGGAACCTCACTGAGGACCAGTAAGATGGAACCACACAGAGGACCTGAAATATACTACCACACTGAGGATCAGTAAGATGGAACCACTTTGAGGACCAGTAAAACGAAGCCACACTGAGGACCAGTAAGATACAACCACACTGAGGATCAGTAAGATGGAGCCACACTGAGGACCAGTAAGATGGATCCACACTGAGGACCAGTAAGATGGAACCACACTGAGGACCAGTAAGATGGAACCACACTGAGGACCAGTAAGACGTAGCCACACTGTGGACCAGTAAGATGGAACCACACTGAGGACCAGTAAGATGGAACCACACTGAGGACCAGTAAGACGGAGCCACACTGAAGACTAGAAAGATGGAACCACACTGAGTACCTGTCAGATGGAACCAAACTGAGGACCAGTAAGATGGAGCCACACTGAAGACCAGAAAGATAGAACCACACTGAGGACCAGTAAGATGGAACCACAATGAGGACCAGTAAGACGTAGCCACAATGAGGACCAGTAAGATGGAACGACACTGAGGACCAGTAAGATGGAGCCACACTACGGACCAGTAAGATGGAACCACTCTGAGGATCAGTAAGATGGAACCACACTGGGGACCAGTAAGATGGAGCCACACTGAGGACCTGTAAGATGGAAGCACACTGAGGACCAGTAAGATGGAACCACACTGGGGACCAGTAAGATGGAGCCACACTGAGGACTAGTAAGATGGAAGCACACTGAGGACCAGTAAGATGGAACCACACTGGGGACCAGTAAGATGGAGCCAGACTGAGGACCAGTAAGATGGAAGCACACTGAGGACCAGTAAGATGGAACCACACTGAGGACCCCTAAGATGGAACCATACTGAGGACCAGTAACCTGAAACCACACTGAGGACCAGTAAGATGGAACCACACTGAGGACCAGTAAGATGGAACCACACTGAGGACCAGCAAGATGGAACCACACTGAGGATCAGTAAGAAGGAACCACACTGAGGGCCAGTAAGATGGAACCACACTGAGGAACAGTAGGATGGATCCACACTGAGGACTAGTAAGATGGAACCACACTGAGTAAAAGTAAGATGGAACCACACTGAGGACCAGTAAGATGGACACACACTGAGGACCAGTAAGATGGAACCACACTGAGGACCAGTAAGATGGAGCCACACTGAGGACCAGTAAGAAGCAACCACACAGAGGACCAGTAAGATGGAACCACACTGAAGACCAGTAAGATGGAACCACACTGAAGACCAGTAAGATGGAACCACACTGAGAACCAGTAAGACGGAACCACACTGAGGACCAGTAAGATGGAACCACACTGAGGACCAGTAAGATGGAACCAGACTGAGGACCAGTAAAATGGAATTTCGCTGAGGACCAGTAAGACGGAGCCACACTGAGGACTAGTAAGATGGAACCACACTGAGGACCAGAAAGACGTAGCCACACTGAGGACCAGTAAGATACAACCACACTGAGGATCAGTAAGATGGAACCACACTGAGGACCAGTATGATGGAACCACACTGAGGACCAGAAAGATGGATCCACACTGAGGACCAGTAAGGTGGAACCACACTGAGGACCAGTAAGACGGAACCACACTGAGGACCAGTAAGATGGAACCACAGTGACGACCAGTAAGATGGGACCACACTGAGGACCAGTAAGACGTAGCCACACTGAGGACCAGTAAGACGGAAACACACTGACGACCAGTAAGATGGAACCACACTTAGGACCAGTAAGATGGAACCACACTGAGGACCAGTGAGTTGGAAGCACACTGAGGACCAGTAAGTTGAAGCTACACTGAGGACTAGTAAGATGGAACCACACTGAGTACCAGTAAGATGGAACCACACTGAGGACCAGTAAGATGGAACCACACTGAGGACCAGTAAGATGGAACCACACTGAGGACCAGTAAGATGGAACCAGACGGAGGACCAGTAAGATGGAACCACACTGAGGACCAGTAAGGTGGAATCACACTGAGGACTCGTTAGGTGGAACCACACTGAGGACCAGTAAGATGGAACCACACTTAGGACTAGTAAGATGGAGCCACAATGAGGACCAGTAAGATGGAATGACACTGAGGACCAGCAAGATGCAACCACACTTAGGACCAGTAAGATGGAATGACACTGAGGACCAGTAAGATGCAACCACACAGAGGACCATTAAGATACAACAACACTGAGGATCAGTAAGACGTAGCCAAACTGAGGAACAGAAAGATACAATCACACTGAGGATCAGTAAGATGGAACCACACTGAGGACCAGTAAGATACAACCATACTGAGGATCAGTAAGATGGAATCACACTGAGGACCAATAAGACGTAGCCAAACTGAGGACCAGTAAGATACAATCACACTGAGGATCAGTAAGATGGAACCACACTGAGGAAAAGTAAGATGCAACCACGCAGAGGACCAGTAAGATACAACCGTACTGAGGATCAGTAAGATGGAACCACACTGAGGACCAGTAAGACGTAGCCACACTGAGGACCACACTGAGGACCAGTAAGATGGAGCCACACTGAGTAGATGGATCCACAAAGAGGACCAGTAAGATGGACCAGTAAGATGGAACCACACTGAGTAGACCAGTAAGATGGGACCACACTGAGGACCAGTAAGATGGAACCACACTGAGGACCAGAAAAATGGAACCACACTGAGGACCAGTAAGATGGACCACACTGAGGACCAGTAAGATGGAACCAACCACACTGAGGACCAGTAAGATGGACCCACACTGAGGACCAGTAAGATCGAACGACACTGAGGACCAGTAAGATCCAACCACACTGAGGATCAGTAAGATGGAACCACACTGAGGACCAGTAAGATGGAACCACACTGAGGACCAGTAAGATGGAACCACACTGAGGACCAGTAAGATTGAACCAGACTGAGGACCAGTATGATGGAACCACACTGAGGACCAGTGAGATGGAAGCACACTGAGGACCAGTAGTAAGATGGAACCACACTGAGGACCAGTAAGATGGAACCACACTGAGGACCAGTAAGATGGGACCACACTGAGGACCAGTAAGATGGAACCAGACTGAGGACCAGTAAGATGGAACCACACTGAGGACCAGTAAGATGGAAACACACTGAGGACCAGTAAGATGGAACCACACTGAGGACCAGTAAGATGGAACCACACTGAGTACCAGTAAGATGGAACCACACTGAGGACCAGTAAGATGGAGCCACCCTGAGGACAGGTAAGATGGAACCACACTGAGGACCAGTAAGATGGAACCACACTGAGGACCAGTAAGATGGAACCACACTGAGGACCAGTAAGATGGAACCACACTGAGGACCAGTAAGAAGTAACCACACTGAGGACCAGTAAGCTGCAACCAAACCTAGGAGCAGTAAGATGGAACCACACTGAGGACCAGTAAGATCGAACCACACTGAGGACCAGTAAGAAGGAACCACACTGAGCACCAGTAAGATGGAACCACACTGAGGACCACTAAGATGGAACCACACTGAGGACCAGTAAGATGGATCCACACTGAGGACCAGTTAGATTGAACCACACTGAGGACCAGTAAGATGGAACCACACTTAGGACCAGTAAGATGGAACCACACTGAGGACCAGTCAGATGGAACCAGACTGAGGACCAGTAAGATGGAACCACACTGAGGACCAGTAAGATGGAACCACACTGACTGTAAGATGGAACCACACTGAGGACCAGTAAGATGGAACCACACTGAGGACCAGTAAGATGGAACCACACTGAGGACCAGTAAGATGGAACCAGACGGAGGACCAGTAAGATGGAACCACACTGAGGACCAGTAAGATGGAACCACACTGAGGACCAGTAAGATGGAGCCACACTGAGGACCAGTAAGATGAAACCACACTGAGGATCAGAAAGATGGAACCACACTGAGGACCAATAAGTAAGATGGAAGTAAGATGGAACCACACTGAGGACCAGTAAGATGAACCACACTGAAGACCATTAAGATGGAACCACACTGAGGACCAGTAAGATGGAACCACACTGAGGACCAGTAATATGGAACCACACTGAGGACCAGTAAGATGGAGCCACACTGAGGACCAGTAAGATGGAACCACACTGAGGACCAGTAAGATGGAACCACACTGAGGACCAGTAAGATGGAACCACACTGAGGACCAGTAAGATGAGGACCACCACACTGAGGACCAGTAAGATGGAACCACACTGAGGACCAGTAAGATGGAACCACACTGAGGACCAGTAAGATGGAACCACACTGAGGACCAGTAAGATGGAACCACACTGAGGACCAGTAAGATGGAACCACACTGAGGACCAGTAAGATGGAACCACACTGAGGACCAGTAAGATGGAACCACACTATGGACCAGTAAGATGGACCCACACTGAGGACAAGTAAGATGGAAGTAAGATGGAACCACACTGAGGACCAGTAAGATGGAGCCACACTGAGGACCAGTAAGATGGAACCACACTGAGGACCAGTAAGATGGAACCACACTGATGACCAGTAAGATGGAACCACACTGAGGACCAGTAAGATGGAACCACACGGAGGACCAGTAAGATGGAACCACACTGAGGACCAGTAAGATGGAACCACACTGAGGACCAGTAAGATGGAACCACACTGAGGACCAGTAATATGGAACCACACTGAGGACCAGTAAGATGGAACCACACTGAGGACCAGACACTGACCACACTGAGGACCACTAAGATGCACCCACACTGAGGACCAGTAAGATGGAACCACACTGAGGACCAGTAAGATGGAACCACACTGAGGACCAGTAAGATGGAACCACACTGAGGACCTGTAAGATGGTACCACACTGAGGACCAGTAAGATGGAACCAGAGGACCAGTAAGATGGAACCACACTGAAGACCAGTAAGATGGAACCACACTGTGGACCAGTAAGATGGAACCACACTGAGGACCAGTAAGATGGAAGCACACTGAGGACCAGTAAGATGGAACCACACTGAGGACCAGTAAGATGGAACCACACTGAGGACCAGTAAGATGCAACCACACAGAGGACCATTAAGATACAACCACACTGAGGATCAGTAAGATGGAACCACACTGAGGACCAGTAAGATGTAGCCACACTGAGGATCAGTAAGATGGAACCACACTGAGAACCAGTAAGATGCAACCACACAGAGGACCAGTAAGATACAACCACACTGAGGATCAGTAATATGGAGCCACACTGAGGACCAGTAAGACGTAGCCACACTGAGGACCAGTAAGATACAACCACACTGAGGATCAGTAAGATGGAACCACACTGAGGACCAGTAAGATGGAACCACACTGAGGACCAGTAAGATGGAACCACACTGAGGACCAGTAAGATGGAACCACACTGAGGACCAGTAAGATGGAACCACACTGAGGACCAGTAAGATGGAGCCACACTGAGGACCAGTAAGATGGAACCACACTGAGGACCAGTAACCAGATGGAACCACACTGAGGACCAGTAAGATGGAACCACACTGAGGACCAGTAAGATGGAACCACACTGAGGACCAGTAAGATGGAACCACACTGAGGACCAGTAAGATGGAACCACACTGAGTACCAGTAAGATGTACCCACACTGAGGACCAGTAATATGGAACGACACTGAGGACCAGTAAGATGGAACCACACTGAGGACCAGTAAGATGGAACCACACTGAGGACCAGTAAGATGGGACCACACTGAGGACCAGTAAGATGGAATCACACTGAGGACCAGTAAGATGGAACCACACTGAGGACCAGTAAGATGGAACCACACTGAGGACCAGTAACATGAAACCACACTGAGGACCAGCAAGATGGAACCACACTGAGGACCAGTAAGATGGAACCACACTGAGGACCAGTAAGATGGAACCACACTGAGGACCAGTAAGATGGAACCACACTGAGGACCAGTAAGATGGGACCGCACTGAAGACCAGTAAGATGGAACCACACTGAGGACCAATAAGATGGAACCACACTGAGGACCAGTAAGATGGAACCACACTGAGGACCAGTAAGATGGAACCACACTGAGGACCAGTAAGATGGAACCACACTGAGGACCAGTAAGATGGAACCACACTGAGGACCAGTAAGATGGAACCACACTGAGGACCAGTAAGATGGAACCAGACTGAGGACCAGTAAGATGGAACCACACTGAGGACCAGTAAGATGGAACCACACTGGGGACCAGAAAGATGGAACCACACTGAGGACCAGTAAGATGGAACCACACTGAGGACCAGTAAGATGGAACCACACTGAGGACCAGTAAGATGGAACCACACTGAGGACCAGTAAGATGGACACACACTGAGGACCAGTAAGATGGAACCACACTGAGGACCAGTAAGATGGAGCCACACTGAGGACCAGTAAGATGGAACCACACTGAGGATCAGTAAGATGGAACCACACTGAGGACCAGTAAGATGGAACCACACTGAGGACCAGTAAGATGGAACCACACTGAGGACCAGTAAGATGGAACCACACTGAGGACCAGTAAGATGGAACCACACTGAAGTCCAGTAAGATGGAACCACACTGAGGACCAGTAAGATGGAACCACACTGAGGACCAGTAAGATGGAACCACACTGAGGACCAGTAAGATGGAACCACACTGAGGACCAGTAAGATGGAACCACACTGAGGACCAGTAAGATGGAACCACACTGAGGACCAGTAAGATGGAACCACACTGAGGACCAGTAAGATGGAGCCACACTGAGGACCAGTAAGATGGAACCACACTGAGGACCAGTAAGATGGAACCACACTGAGGACCAGTAAGATGGAACCACACTGAGCACCAGTAAGATGGAACCACACTGAGGAACAGTAAGATGGAACCACACTGAGGACCAGTAAGATGGAACCACACTGAGGACCAGTAAGATGGAACCACACTGAGGACTAGTAAGATGGAACCACACTGAGGACCAGTAAGATGGAACCACACTGAGGACCAGTAAGATGGAACCACACTGAGGACCAGTAAGATGGAACCACACTGAGGACCAGTAAGATGGAACCACACTGAGGACCAGTAAGATGGAACCACACTGAGGACCAGTAAGATGGAACCACACTGAGGACCAGTAAGATGGAACCACACTGAGGACCAGTAAGATGGAACCACACTGAGGACCAGTAAGATGGAGCCACACTGGGACCAGTAAGATGGAGCTACACTGAGGACCAGTAAGATGGAGCCACTCTGGGGACCAGTAAGATGGAGCCACACTGAGGACCAGTAAGATGGAGCCACTCTGAGGACCAGTAAGATGGAGCCAGACTGGGGATCTGTAAGATGGAGCCACACTGAGGACCAGTAAGATACAACCACTCCTAGGATCAGTAAGATGGAACGACACAGAGGACCAGTAAGATACAACCACTCCTAGGATCAGTAAGATGGAGCCACACTGAGGACCAGTAAGATACAACCACTCCTAGGATCAGTAAGATGGAACGACACAGAGGACCAGTAAGATACAACCACTCCTAGGATCAGTAAGATGGAACCACACTGAGGACCAGTATGATGGAACCACACTGAGGACCAGTAAGATGGAACCAAACTGAGGACCAGTAGGATGGAACCACGCTGAGGACCAGTAAGATGGAACCACACTGAGGACCAGTAAGATGGAACCACACTGAGGACCAGTAAGATGGAACCACACTGAGGACCAGAAGGATGGAACCACACTGCGGACCAGTAAGATGGAGCTACACTGAGGACCAGTAAGATGGAACCACACTAAGGACCAGTAAGATGGAGCCACACTGAGAACCAGTAAAATGGAACCACACTGAGGACCAGTAAGATGGACCAACACTGAGGACCAGTAAGATGGAACCACACTGAGGAACAGTAAGATGGAACCACTTTGAGGATCTGTAAGATGGAACCACACTGAGGACCAGTAAGATGGAACCACACTGAGGACCATTAAGATATCACCACACTGAGGATCAGCATGATGGAACCACACTGAGGACCAGTAAGACGTAGCCACACTGAGGACCACTAAGATACAACAACACTGAGGACCAGTAAGATGGAACCACACTGAGGACCAGTAAGATGGAACCACACTGAGGACCAGCAAGATGGAACCACACTGAGGATCAGTAAGAAGGAACCACACTGAGGACCAGTAAGATGGAACCACACTGAGGACCAGTAAGATGGAGCCATACTGAGAAGCAGTAAGATGGAGCCGCACTGAGGACCAGTAAGATGGAACCACACTGAGCACCAGTAAGATGGAACCACACTGAGGAACAGTAAGATGGAACCACACTGAGGACCAGTAAGATGGACCAGTGAGGAGAAGATGGAACCACACTGAGGACCAGTAAGATGAAACCACACTGAGGACCAGTTAGATGGAACCACACTGAGGACTAGTAAGATGGAACCACACTGAGGACCAGTAAGAAGGAGCCACATTGAGGACCAGTAAGATGGAACCACACTGAGGACCAGTAAAATGGAACCACACTGAGGACCAGTAAGATGGAGCCACACTAAGGACCAGTAAGATGGAATCACACTGAGGGCCAGAAAGATGCAACCACACTGAGGACCAGTAAGATGGAACCACACTGAGGACCAGTAAGATGGAACCACACTGAGGACCAGTAAGATGGAACCACACTGAGGACCAGTAAGATGGAACCACACTGAGGACCAGTAAGATGGAACCACACTGAGGACCAGTAAGATGGAACCACACTGAGGACCAGTAAGATGGAATCTCACTGAGGACCAGTAAGACAGAACCACACTGAGGACCAGTATGATTTAGCCTCATTGAGGACCAGTAAGATGGAACCACACTGAGGACCAGTAAGATGGAACCACACCGAGGACCAGTAAGATGCAACCACAATGAGGACATGTAAGATGGAACCACACTGAGGACCAGTAAGATGGAACCACACTGAGAACCAGTAAGACGTAGCCACACTGAGGACCAGTAAGATACAACCACACTGAGGATCAGTAAGATGGAACCACACTGAGGACCATTATGATGGAACCACACTGAGGACCAGTAAGATGGATACACACTGAGGACCAGTAAGATGGAACCACACTGAGGACCAGTAAGATGGAACCACACTGAGGGCCAGTAAGATGGAACCACACTGAGGACCAGTAAGATGGAACCATACTGACGACCAGTAAGACGTATCCACACTGAGGACCAGTAAGATGGAACCACACTGAGGACCAGTAAGATGGAACCACACTGAGGACCAGTAAGATGGATCCACACTGATGACCAGTAAGATGGAACCACACTGAGGAACAGTAAGATGGAGCCACACTGAGGACTAGTGAGATGGAACCACACTGAGTAAAAGTAAGATGGAACCACACTGAGGACCAGTAAGATGGACACACACTGAGGACCAGTAAGATGGAACAACACTGAGGACCAGTAAGATGTAACTAAACTGAGGACAAGTAAGATGGAACCACACTGAGGACGAGTAAGATGGAATCACACTGAGGACTAGTAAGATGGAACCACACTGAGGACCAGTAAGATGGAACCACACTTAGGACCAGTAAGATGGAGCCACACTGAGGACCAGTAAGATGGAATGACACTGAGGACAAATAAGATGCAACCACACAGAGGACCATTAAGATACAACCACACTGAGGATCAGTAAGATGGAACCACACTGAGGACCAGTAAGACGTAGCCAAACTGAGGACCAGTAAGATACAACCACACTGAGGACCAGTAAGATGGAACCTCACTGAGGACCAGTAAGATGGAACCACACAGAGGACCTGAAAGATACTACCACACTGAGGATCAGTAAGATGG
The DNA here is from genome assembly GCF_038502225.1 of Cherax quadricarinatus. Taxonomy (NCBI): domain Eukaryota; kingdom Metazoa; phylum Arthropoda; class Malacostraca; order Decapoda; family Parastacidae; genus Cherax; species Cherax quadricarinatus. The sequence goes on along the minus strand of NC_091350.1, from coordinate 27,369,776 downwards.
AACCACTTTGAGGACCAGTAAAACGTAGCCACACTGAGGACCAGTAAGATACAACCACACTGAGGATCAGTAAGATGGAGCCACACTGAGGACCAGTAAGATGGATCCACACTGAGGACCAGTAAGATGGAACCACACTGAGGACCAGTAAGATGGAACCACACTGAGGACCAGTAAGACGTAGCCACACTGAGGACCAGTAAGATGGAACCACACTGAGGACCAGTAAGATGGAACCACACTGAGGACCAGTAAGACGGAGCCACACTGAGGACTAGAAAGATGGAACCACACTGAGTACCTGTCAGATGGAACCAAACTGAGGACCAGTAAGATGGAGCCACACTGAAGACCAGAAAGATAGAACCACACTGAGGACCAGTAAGATGGAACCACAATGAGGACCAGTAAGACGTAGCCACAATGAGGACCAGTAAGATGGAACGACACTGAGGACCAGTAAGATGGAGCCACACTGAGGACCAGTAAGATGGAACCACTCTGAGGATCAGTAAGATGGAACCACACTGGGGACCAGTAAGATGGAGCCACACTCAGGACCAGTGAGATGGAACGACACTGAGGACCAGAAAGATGGAACCACACTGAGGACCAGTAAGATGGAACCACACTGGGGACCAGTAAGATGGAGCCACACTGAGGACCAGTAAGATGGAAGCACACTGAGGACAAGTAAGATGGAACCACACTGAGGACCAGTAAGATGGAACCACACTGAGGACAGTAAGATGGAACCACACTGAGGACCACCACACTGAGGACCAGTAACCTGAAACCACACTGAGGACCAGTAAGATGGAACCACACTGAGGACCAGTAAGATGGAACCACACTGAGGACCAGCAAGATGGAACCACACTGAGGATCAGTAAGAAGGAACCACACTGAGGGCCAGTAAGATGGAACCACACTGAGGACCAGTAAGATGGAGCCATACTGAGGACCAGTAAGATGGAGCCGCACTGAGGACCAGTAAGATGGAACCACACTGAGCACCAGTAAGATGGAACCACACTGAGTACCAATAAGATGGAACCACACTGAGGACCAGTAAGATGGAACCACACTGAGCACCAGTAAGATGGAACCACACTGAGGACCAATAAGATGGAACCACTCTGAGGACCAGTAAGATGGAACCACTCTGAGGACCAGTAAGATGGAACCACACTGAAGTCCAGTAAGATGGAACCTCACTGAGGACCAGTAAGATGGAACCACACTGAGGACCAGTAAGATGGAACCACACTGAGGACCAGTAAGATGGAACCAGACTGAGGACCAGTAAAATGAAACCACACTGAGGACCAGTAAGATGCAGCCACACTGAAGACCATTAAGATGGAACCACACTGAGGACCAGTAAGATGGAACCACACTGAGGACCAGTAAGATGGAACCACACTGAGGACCAGTAAGATGGAACCACACTGAGGACCAGTAAGATGGAACCACACTGAGGACCAGTAAGATGGAACCACACTGAGGACCAGTTAGATGGAACCACACTGAGGACTAGTAAGATGGAACCACACTGAGGACCAGTAAGATGGAACCACACTGAGGTCCAGTAAGATGCAACCACAGTGAGGACCAGTAAGATGGAACCACACTGAGGACCAGGAAGATGGAACCACACTGAAGACCAGCAAGATGGAACCACACTGAGGACCAGTAAGGTGGAGCCACACTGAGGACCAGTAAGATGGAACCACACTGAGGTCCAGTAAGATGCAACCACACTGAGGACTAAGACGGAGCCACACTGAGAACCAGTAAGATGGAACCACACTGAAGACCAGCAAGATGGAAACTAACTGTGGACAAGTAAGAAAGAACCACACTGAGGACCAGTAAGATTTAACCACAATGAGGATCAGTAAGATGGAACAGTAAGATGCAACCACAGTGAGGAACTGTAAGATGCAACCTCACTGAAGACCAGTAAGATGGAACCACACTGAAGACCAGTAAGATGGAACCACACTGAGGACCAGTAAGATGGAACCACACTGAGAACCAGTAAGATGGAACCACACTGAGGACCAGTAAGATAGAACCAGACTGAGGGCCAGTAAGATGGAATCTTACTGTGGACAAGTAAGACAGAACCACACTGAGGACCAGTATGATTTAGCCTCATTGAGGACCAGTAAGATGGAACCACACTGAGGACCAGTAAGATGGAACCACACCGAGGACCAGTAAGATGCAACCACAATGAGGACATGTAAGATGGAACCACACTGAGGACCAGTAAGATGGAACCACACTGAGAACCAGTAAGACGTAGCCACACTGAGGACCAGTAAGATACAAGCACACTGAGGATCAGTAAGATGGAACCACACTGAGGACCATTATGATGGAACCGCACTGAGGACCAGTAAGATGGATACACACTGAGGACCAGTAAGATGGAACCACACTGAGGACCAGTAAGATGGAACCACACTGAGGACCAGTAAGATGGAACCACACTGAGGACCAGTAAGATGGAACCATACTGACGAGCAGTAAGACGTATCCACACTGAGGACCAGTAAGATGGAACCACACTGAGGACCAGTAAGATGGAACCACACTGAGGACCAGTAAGATGGATCCACACTGAGGACCAGTAAGATGGAACCGCACTGAGGAACAGTAAGATGGAGCCACACTGAGGACTAGTAAGATGGAACCACACTGAGTAAAAGTAAGATGGAACCACACTGAGGACCAGTAAGATGGAACCACACCGAGGACCAGTAAGATGGAACCACACTGAGGACCAGTAAGATGGAACCACACTGACGACTAGTAAGATGGAACCACACTGAGGACTAAGACGGAGCCACACTGAGAACCAGTAAGATGGAACCACACTGAAGACCAGCAAGATGGAACCACACTGAGGACCAGTAAGGTGGAGCCACACTGAGGACCAGTAAGATGGAACCACACTGAGGACCAGTAAGATGGAACCACAGTGAGGAACTGTAAGATGGAACCACACTGAGGACCAGTAAGATGGAACCACACTGAAGACCAGGAAGATGGAACCACACTGAGGACCAGTAAGATGGAACCACACTGAGAACCAGTAAGATGGAACCACACGGAGGACCAGTAAGATAGAACCAGACTGAGGAAAAGTAAGATGGAATCTCACTGAGGACCAGTAAGACAGAAGCACACTGAGGACCAGTATGATTTAGCCTCATTGAGGACCAGTAAGATGGAACCACACTGAGGACCAGTAAGATGGAACCACACCGAGGACCAGTAAGATGCAACCACAATGAGGACATGTAAGATGGAACCACACTGAGGACCAGTAAGATGGAACCACACTGAGAACCAGTAAGACGTAGCCACACTGAGGACCAGTAGGATGGAACCACACTGAGGACCATTAAGAAGGAACCACGCTGAGGACAAGTAAGACGGAGCCACACTGAGGACTAGAAAGATGGAACCACACTGAGTACCTGTCAGATGGAACCAAACTGAGGACCAGTAAGATGGAGCCACACTGAAGACCAGAAAGATAGAACCACACTGAGGACCAGTAAGATGGAACCACAATGAGGACCAGTAAGACGTAGCCACAATGAGGACCAGTAAGATGGAACGACACTGAGGACCAGTAAGATGGAGCCACACTTAGGACCAGTAAGATGGAACCACTCTGAGGATCAGTAAGATGGAACCACACTGGGGACCAGTAAGATGGAGCCACACTGAGGACCAGTGAGATGGAACGACACTGAGGACCAGAAAGATGGATCCACACTGAGGACAAGTAAGATGGAACCACACTGGGGACCAGTAAGATGGAGCCACACTGAGGACCAGTAAGATGAAAGCACACTGAGGACCAGTAAGATGGAACCACACTGAGGACCAGTAAGATGGAACCACACTGAGGACCAGTAAGATGGAACCACACTGAGGACCAGTAACCTGAAACCACACTGAGGACCAGTAAGATGGAACCACACTGAGGACCAGTAAGATGGAACCACACTGAGGACCAGCAAGATGGAACCACACTGAGGATCAGTAAGAAGGAACCACACTGAGGGCCAGTAAGATGGAACCACACTGAGGACCAGTAAGATGGAGCCATACTGAGGACCGGTAAGATGGAGCCGCACTGAGGACCAGTAAGAAGGAACCACACTGAGCAGCAGTAAGATGGAACCACACTGAGGACCAATAAGATGGAACCACACTGAGGACCAGTAAGATGGAACCACACTGAGCACCAGTAAGATGGAACCACACTGTGGACCAATAAGATGGAACCACACTGAGGACCAGTAAGATGGAACCACTCTGAGGACCAGTAAGATGGAACCACACTGAAGTCCAGTAAGATGGAACCACACTGAGGACCAGTAAGATGGAACCACACTGAGGACCAGTAAGATGGAACCACACTGAGGACCAGTAAGATGGAACCAGACTGAGGACCAGTAAGATGAAACCACACTGAGGACCAGTAAGATGCAACCACACTGAAGACCAGTAAGATGGAACCACACTGAGGACCAGTAAGATGGAACCACACTGAGGACCAGTAAGATGGAACCACACTGAGTACCAGTAAGATGGAACCAGACTGAGGACCAGTAAGATGAAACCACACTGAGGACCAGTTAGATGGAACCACACTGAGGACTAGTAAGATGGAACCACACTGAGGACCAGTAAGAAGGAGCCACATTGAGGACCAGTAAGATGGAACCACACTGAGGACCAGTAAGATGGAGCCACACTGAGGACCAGTAAGATGGAATCACACTGAGGGCCAGAAAGATGCAACCACACTGAGGACCAGTAAGATGGAACCACACTGAGGACCAGTAAGATGGAACCACACTGAGGACCAGTAAGATGGAACCACACTGAAGTCCAGTAAGATTGAACCACACTGAGGACCAGTAAGATGGAACCACACTGAGGACCAGTAAGATGGAACCACACTGAGGACAAGTAAGATGGAACCAGACTGAGGACCAGTAAGATGAAACCACACTGAGGACCAGTAAGATGCAACCACACTGAAGACCAGTAAGATGGAACCACACTGAGGACCAGTAAGATGGAACCACACTGAGGACCAGTAAGATGGAACCACACTGAGGACCAGTAAGATGGAACCACACTGAGGACCAGTAACCTGAAACCACACTGAGGACCAGTAAGATGGAACCACATTGAGGACCATTAAGATGGAACCACACTGAGGACCAGCAAGATGGAACCACACTGAGGATCAGTAAGAAGGAACCACACTGAGGGCCAGTAAGATGGAACCACACTGAGGACCAGTAAGATGGAGCCATACTGAGGACCGGTAAGATGGAGCCGCACTGAGGACCAGTAAGAAGGAACCACACTGAGCAGCAGTAAGATGGAACCACACTGAGGACCAATAAGATGGAACCACACTGAGGACCAGTAAGATGGAACCACACTGAGCACCAGTAAGATGGAACCACACTGAGGACCAATAAGATGGAACCACACTGAGGAGCAGTAAGATGGAACCACACTGAGGACCAGTAAGATGGAACCACACTGAAGTCCAGTAAGATGGAACCACACTGAGGACCAGTAAGATGGAACCACACTGAGGACCAGTAAGATGGAACCACACTGAGGACCAGTAAGATGGAACCAGACTGAGGACCAGTAAGATGAAACCACACTGAGGACCAGTAAGATGCAACCACACTGAAGACCAGTAAGATGGAACCACACTGAGGCCCAGTAAGATGGAACCACACTGAGGACCAATAAGATGGAACCACACTGAGGACCAGTAAGATGGAACCAGACTGAGGACCAGTAAGATGGAACCACACTGAGGACCAGTTAGATGGAACCACACTGAGGACTAGTAAGATGGAACCACACTGAGGACCAGTAAGATGGAACCACACTGAGGACCAGTAAGATGGAACCACACTGAGGACCAGTAAGATGGAGCCACACTGAGGACCAGTAAGATGGAATCACACTGAGGGCCTGAAAGATGCAACCACACTGAGGACCAGTAAGATTGAACCACACTGAGGACCAGTAAGATGGAACCACACTGAGGACCAGTAAGATGGAACCACACTGAAGTCCAGTAAGATGGAACCACACTGAGGACCAGTAAGATGGAACCACACTGAGGACCAGTAAGATGGAACCACACTGAGGACCAGTAAGATGGAACCAGACTGAGGACCAGTAAGATGAAACCACACTGAGGACCAGTAAGATGCAACCACACTGAAGACCAGTAAGATGGAACCACACTGAGGCCCAGTAAGATGGAACCACACTGAGGACCAATAAGATGGAACCACACTGAGGACCAGTAAGATGGAACCAGACTGAGGACCAGTAAGATGGAACCACACTGAGGACCAGTTAGATGGAACCACACTGAGGACTAGTAAGATGGAACCACACTGAGGACCAGTAAGATGGAACCACACTGAGGACCAGTAAGATGGAACCACACTGAGGACCAGTAAGATGGAGCCACACTGAGGACCAGTAAGATGGAATCACACTGAGGGCCAGAAAGATGCAACCACACTGAGGACCAGTAAGATGGAACCACACTGAGGACCAGTAAGATGGAACCACACTGAGGACCAGAAAGACGTAGCCACACTGTGGACCAGTAAGATGGAACCACACTGAGGACCAGTAAGATGCAACCACAGTGAGGACCAGTAAGATGGAACCACACTGAGGACCAGGAAGATGGAACCACACTGAGGACCAGTAAGATGGAGCCACACTGAGGACTAGTAAGATGGAACCACACTGAGTACCAGTAAGATGGAAGCAGACTGAGGACCAGTAAGATGGAACCACACTGAGGACCAGTAAGATGGAACCACACTGAGGACCAGTAAGATGGAGTCACACTGAGATCCAGTAAGATGGAATGACACTGAGGAACAGTAAGATGCAACCACACAGAGGACCATTAAGATACAACCACACTGAGGATCAGTAAGATGGAACCACACTGAGGACCAGTAAGATGTAGCCACACTGAGGATCAGTAAGATACAACCACTATGAGGATCAGTAAGATGGAACCACACTGAGGACCAGTAAGATGCAACCACACAGAGGACCAGTAAGATACAACCACACTGAGGATCAGTAATATGGAGCCACACTGAGGACCAGTAAGATGGATCCACAGTGAGAACCAGTAAGATGGAACCACACTGAGAACCAGTAAAATGGAACCACAGTGACGACCAGTAAGAAGGAACCACACTTATGACCAGTAAGACGTAGCCACACTGAGGACCAGTAAGATGGAACCACACTGAGGACCAGTAAGATGGAACCACACTGGGGACCAGTAAGATGGAACCACACTGATGACCAGTAAGACGTAGCCACACTGAGGACCAGTAAGATGGAACCACACTGAGGACCAGTAAGATGGAACCACACTGAGGACCAGTAAGATGGAACCACACTGATGACCAGTAAGACGTAGCCACACTGAGGACAGGTAAGATGGAACCACACTGAGGACCGGTAAGATGGAACCACACTGAGGACCAGTAAGATGGAACCACACTGAGGACCAGTAAGATGGAACCACACTGAGGACCAGTAAGATGGAGCCACACTGAGGACTAGAAAGATGGATGCACACTGAGTACCAGTAAGATGGAACCATACTGAGGACCAGTAAGACGTAGCCACACTGAGGACCAGTAAGATGGAACCACACTGAGGATCAGTAAGTTGGAACCACACTGAGGACCAGTAAGATGGAGCCACACTGAGGACCAGTAAGATGGTGCCTCACTGAGGACCAGTAAGATGGAACTACACTGAGTACCAATAAGATGGAACCACACTGAGGACCAGTAAGATGGAACCACACTGAGGACCAGTAAGATGGAGCCTCACTGGGGACCAGTAAGATGGAGCCACACTGGGGACCAGTAAGATGGAGCCACACTGGGACCAGTAAGATGGAGCTACACTGAGGACCAGTAAGATGGAGCCACTCTGGGGACCAGTAAGATGGAGCCACACTGAGGACCAGTAAGATGGAGCCACACTGAGGACCAGTAGGATGGAGCCACACTGGGGACCAGTAAGATGGAGCCAAACTGGGGATCTGTAAGATGGAGCCACACTGAGTACCAGTAAGATGGAGCTACACTGAGGACCAGTAAGATGGAGCCACTGGGTACCAGTAAGATGGAGCCACACTGGGGACCAGTAAGATGGAGCCACACAGTGGACAGGAATCTGGAGCCACACTGAATACCAGGAAGCAGGAACGTGGAGCCAGACAGGGACAAGGAATCTGCAACCACACGCGGGAACAGGAACCTACAGCCACACTGGGGACCAGGAACCTGGAGTCATACTGGGGATCACGAATCTGGATTCACACAGGGGACCAGGAACCTTGAGTGACACGGGGGACCAGGAACCTTGAGACACACCTGGGACTAGGAACTTGGAGTCACACGGGGGACCAGGAACCTGGAGCCTCACAGTGGACCAGGAACCTGAAGCCCCACGAGCGACCAGGAACCTTTAGCTGAGATGCAATAGGTGACACATTAGAACTTCACTCAGCAACATGTCAGGGACATAACCAAAGTGAGAGACGAGGGATGAATCAGCTAGGCTAGACTTTGTATTCAGCCTGAGCTATTCTGACGTAAAGGGAATTGACTGGGATAGCACCCATGGCGCCAGTGATATGAGAGTCCAGAGTTTGTTATATCTTGTGGAAGTAAACCTGGTGAGAGAGAGAGAGAGAGAGAGAGAGAGAGAGAGAGAGAGAGAGAGAGAGAGAGAGAGAGAGAGAGAGAGAGAGAGAGAGAGAGAGAGAGAGAAGCCATACTCCAAAAGAAGAAACTTAACAGGCATGAGCCTATTCCTGAAAATTGAACTGGAAGGGAACACAACGAATGAGACGATGAGGGTACGTAGGCAATAATTTAGCCTGATGTGCAGAGAGGCAAAAGCTTAAAGTGCACAAGCGTGGAAAAATTATAGAAAGTAAAGAATGAAAGTGATAAAGGAATTGATCAGAAGAGTAAGGAATATTCATGTGATAGAAGAGAGGATGATAGACAATTTGAGAACGACATTGTCGAGAGCCAAAACTGAAACTAAGTTGCTATACATCAGCAACAGAAGGAACACGACAATGAAGACCTAGAAATTATGGCTGAGTAAGGAAGGAGGGATCACTAGGAACGATCAGGAGGCCAGAGAGGAAATTAAAAAAAGATTTAAAGGATACTTGTAGAGAAAGACACTCACGTGCAGTACAGGTCATTTATCATTTATCAGTCCACTAACTCCCAGTATGTGACCCACACCAGTTCACTAACACCCAGGATGTGACCCACACCAGTCCATTAGCACACAGGATGTAACCCACACCAGCCCACTAACACCCAGGATGTGACCCACACCAGTCCACTAACACCCAGGATGTGACCCACACCAGTCCACTAACACACAGGATGTGACCCACACCAGTCCACTAACACACAGGATGTGACCCACTATTGCGACCCCTGAATGGGACACAATGTATATAATGTATATTACCTGTTCATATAATTTTATATTGCTTATATTTGTGATATTAGCTAAATCGTAAATATATTGCTTTATATTATTATTTGACCTAGTTATATTATTAGGTAGGATGTAACATTTATATATTATTCAGTGCTCATAGTTCTTGAGTGTTAAGTAGCTGACGGCCTTGTCTAATTACCGCTCCGTTTGTTTTCCTGCCGGCTTCTCTGCAGTTGCTGGGCAGCAGCAGTCCACGGAGAGTCACGTGATCAGGGCGGGGTGGTCACACCTCACCTGGAGTAGTCTGCCCGGCCTGCAGAGCCTCTTGTCTGTTTGACGTGCTTCTAACAAGAGGTCCCTCTACTGTTCTCCCTTGTGGGCCCTTGTTGGAAGATCGTCTCTGTCGCTTTCTTGTTGTTGGTTCTGTGTAACTCTGTTCACAGAACATAGCCTAGACTTAGTGATTTTCGACGTTGTACTGAGGTTGTGTGTCTCATAGACACTCTGAGAAACTCAGGTCCTGAGCTGTAGCTTCTGACCTAATTTGTACTGGTATCTGTGTACTGTCACAGTCGGGGATTTTCTTATGCTGAACTTAGATTCAGTATTATGGGAGTTTTATGACTTTTGTGGAGGATCTGCTGATGGTCCTTACTTAGTGTCGTTATATTATCTCCTTATTCCTGATTCTGTGTCGCTGTTGCTTGTTATATTGCTATTCGGCTTATCAGTCGTTTTATTGTTCAAGTAAGCTGTTCTGATTGCCAGATTGGTCAAGAAGTTAGTTTATGTGAGGACTTTTAGTCAGTCACTGGTTAAGTCTAGTCGAGTCTTGAGACATAACGAACTACTTAGAGCACTTACACACATACACACAAACTTACTTGTATATGTTAGTATTATGTTATTAAATGTTAACAATGTACCAGACGGTACTTAAAAGCCATAAAGATGTGATATGTACCTTCAACACAATACTACTGTACACGAGAGAAGTGAGCAACTTGTATCCTATATTATATTCAATTGATTACTTTAATTTACTTTGATAATATACTCCTAGACAACTTTGTTATTAATAACTTATTGAATTTTATGTTCTTTAGTTAGTCGCCTACCAGTTGTAATCCTGAAGCACTATTGAATTTTACTAAATTCTAATGGATAACTGGACCAGGATACTGACTACTTGTTACAAAAACCCAGTAACAGGCTGGATGATCTCTGTCATTATTAGATATCGCGTTTTTGGTAACACGCACACCAGTACACTAACACCCAGGATGTGACCCACACCAGTACACTAACACCCAGGATGTGACCCACACCAGTACACTAACACCCAGGATGTGACCCACACCAGTCCACTAACACCCAGGATGTGACACACACTAGTCCACTAACACCCAGGATGTGACCCACACCAGTCTACTAACACCCAGGATGTGACCCACACCAGTACACTAACACCCAGGATGTGACCCACACCAGTACACTAACACCCAGGGTGTGACCCACACCAGTCCACTAACACCCAGGATGTGACACACATCAGTTCACTAACACCCAGGATGTGACCCACACCAGTCCATTAGCACACAGGATGTAACCCACACCAGTCCACTAACACCCAGGATGTGACCCACACCAGTCCACTAACACCCAGGATGTGACCCACACCAGTCCACTAACACCCAGGATGTGACCCACACCAGTCCACTAACACACAGGATGTGATCCACACCAGTCCCACTAACACACAGGATGTGACCCACACCAGTCCACTAACACACAGGATGTGACCCACACCAGTCCCACTAACACCCAGGATGTGACCCACACAAGTCCACTAACACCCAGGATGTGACCCACTATTGCGACCCCTGAATGGGTCACAATGTATATAATGTATATTACCTGTTCATATAATTTTATATTGCTTATATTTGTGATATTAGCTAAATCGTAAATATATTGCTTTATATTATTATTTTACCTAGTTATATTATTAGGTAGGATGTAACATTTACATATTATTCAGTGCTCATAGTTCGTGAGTGTTAAGTAGCTGACGGCCTTGTCTAATTACCGCTCCGTTTGTTTTCCTGCCGGCTTCTCTGCAGTTGCTGGGCAGCAGCAGTCCACGGAGAATCACGTGATCAGGGCGGGGTGGTCACACCTCACGTGGAGTAGTCTGCCCGGCCTGCAGAGCCTCTTGTCTGTTTGACGTGCTTCTAAGAAGTGGTCCCTCTACTGTTCTCCCTTGTGGGCCCTTGTTGGAAGATCGTCTCTGTCGCTTTCTTGTTGTTGGTTCTGTGTAACTCTGTTCACAGAACATAGCCTAGACTTAGTGATTTTCGACGTTGTACTGAGGTTGTGTGTCTCATAGACACTCTGAGAAACTCAGGTCCTGAGCTGTAGCTTCTGACCTAATTTGTACTGGTATCTGTGTACTGTCACAGTCGGGGATTTTCTTATGCTGAACTTAGATTCAGTATTATGGGAGTTTTATGACTTTTGTGGGGGATCTGCTGATGGTCCTTACTTAGTGTCGTTATATTATCTCCTTATTCCTGATTCTGTGTCGCTGTTGCTTGTTATATTGCTATTCGGCTTATCAGTCGTTTTATTGTTCAAGTAAGCTGTTCTGATTGCCAGATTGGTCAAGAAGTTAGTTTATGTGAGGACTTTTAGTCAGTCACTGGTTAAGTCTAGTCGAGTCTTGAGACATAACGAACTACTTAGAGCACTTACACACATACACACAAACTTACTTGTATATGTTAGTATTATGTTATTAAATGTTAACAATGTACCAGACGGTACTTAAAAGCCATAAAGATGTGATATGTACCTTCAACACAATACTACTGTACACGAGAGAAGTGAGCAACTTGTATCCTATATTATATTCAATTGATTACTTTAATTTACTTTGATAATATACTCCTAGACAACTTTGTTATTAATAATTTATTGAATTTTATGTTCTTTAGTTAGTCGCCTACCAGTTGTAATCCTGAAGCACTACTGAATTTTACTAAATTCTAATGGATAACTGGACCAGGATACTGACTACTTGTTACAAAAACCCAGTAACAGGCTGGATGATCTCTGTCATTATTAGATATCGCGTTTTTGGTAACACGCACACCAGTACACTAACACCCAGGATGTGACCCACACCAGTACACTAACACCCAGGATGTGACCCACACCAGTACACTAACACCCAGGATGTGACCCACACCAGTCCACTAACACCCAGGATGTGACACACACTAGTCCACTAACACCCAGGATGTGACCCACACCAGTCTACTAACACCCAGGATGTGACCCACACCAGTACACTAACACCCAGGATGTGACCCACACCAGTACACTAACACCCAGGATGTGACCCACACCAGTCCACTAACAACCAGGATGTGACACACACTAGTCCACTAACACCCAGGATGTGACCCACACCAGTCTACTAACACCCAGGATGTGACCCACACCAGTACACTAACACCCAGGATGTGACCCACACCAGTGCACTAACACCCAGGATGTGACCCACACCAGTCCACTAACACCCAGGATGTGACACACACTAGTCCACTAACACCCAGGATGTGACCCACACCAGTCTACTAACACCCAGGATGTGACCCACACCAGTACACTAACACCCAGGATGTGACCCACACCAGTACACTAACACCCAGGATGTGACCCACACCAGTCCACTAACAACCAGGATGTGACACACACTAGTCCACTAACACCCAGGATGTGACCCACACCAGTCTACTAACACCCAGGATGTGACCCACACCAGTCCACTAACACCCAGGATGTGACCCAAACTAGTCCACTAACACCCAGGATGTGACCCACACTGGTCCACTAACACCCAGTATGTGACCCACACCAGTCCACTAACACCCAGGATGTGACCCACACCAGTCCACTAACACCCAGGATGTGACCCAAACTAGTCCACTAACACCCAGGATGTGACCCACAGCAGTCTACTAACACCCAGGATGTGACCCACACCAGTCCACTAACACCCAGGATGTGACCCACACCAGTCCAGTAACACCCAGGATGATACCCACACCAGTCCACTAACACCCAGGATGTGACCCACACAAGTTCATTAACACCCAGGATGTGACCCTCACCAGTCCACTAACACCCAGGATGTGACCCACACGAATCCACTAACACAGAGGATGTAACCCACACCAGTCCACTAGTACCCAGGTACCCATTTTACTGAAGGGTGAATATAGACAAGAGGTGTAAGGAAACACGCCCAATGCTTTTACCCTTGCAAGGAATCGAACCCGGACGCCTCAGCGTGTGAAGCGAGAGCTTAGCCACAAGTTTGGATTAATATTGGCCTGTGTAGGACCCAGTCTGCCTGGATTTTGGAACCTGGAGAAAATAAAACTCTACTTGTTATGACCATTTCTGAGAGTTGCGTCTCATTAACTTCAACACTTACGAACTTGACAAGGCAACTCCTGATCGGCTTCATGTTTAATGTGCTGGTGTAGTGTAGGATATTATTCTGTTTTTTGTCCTTTTAAAGGTCTGATTTTAAGCTGTGTAATATTGTTGGTAATGTATGGATGCTACTTCCTTAACTCGTGATTACCTCTTGTGATTACCTTCAAATATTCAAAGGTAGTATTCTGCTGCAATAAACAATTATGCTGCACTCGCTTGCAGTGAGTCACAGAGGACCAGAGTTGTGGTATACGGGGAGACCTTTTATAGATCAAGCAGCGACCGACATAAATTTAGCTGTTAATAATAGTAATGATGATGCAGATATTATTATTATTATTATTATTATTATTATTATTATTATTATTATTATCATTATTAGTCCTTACAACTAGTGCACAGGTTCACATAGTGGAAAGTTGGTAACTGTTAACGATATGTTCAATATGGAATAATGAAAGTGTTTCATACAATATACAGTTACATATAAAGATTGTTACGTGTCAGGTGGATTGACATGCAAGAAGGGGGGGGGGGTAGTGTTTTCAGAATGTAAGGTGTACATTCCGTGGCAGGATGTACAATGTAAGGTGTACATTCCATGGCAGGATGTACAATGTAAGGTGTACATTCCGTGGCAGGATGTACAATGTAAGGTGTACATTCCGTGGCAGGATGTACAATCATGAAGGAGATGTACTTGCCAAGGAGTCATTAGGTTAGATTTAGTATTCCAGACATAATGTCATTACTTCAAGGATTGGAGTGGTCATTGTTTACTGTACAGATTTGTCTTTCAGATGTAATATGTTAATTGGAAAGTACATGTACTATGCAGAATTTTTCATCACTGTTTTCACTATGTAATTTGTCGTTTATTTTTATGTACTATGCATGTCTTTTAAATAAAATATAAAAAAAAACTGTTAACCAGTTGATCTTTACCTTAAAATTGAAATATGTTAAGAAAAGGGGATAAAGGGAAGGCAGAAATATATGAGTAGCGGCAGTAAATGGAAAAGTTAGTAAGGGAAATATATAACCTCAAGAACCGAGTTATTTACAAGCAAAAATTGGATGTGTATATCAGGTTGTAACTGTGTGTACTTAACTTAAATGAAAAGAAATATAAAGAAAACAGAATACATGTATTTGATGTACATCAGAAACATTGTAATAAACGACTGAACACTTCAAGATTTGGCGGTGATTCGAAATGGAGACTAACAACAGTGTGTTAATTATTACTTCTTCTACTGCACACTGACGGCTATATTAGGTTTGACAAACTATTTCTGTTGATATCTACAGGCGGTTTTAGTTGATCGAGAAACAACGTGAATTTATATAGCTGAAGTTTCAGTAGCATCAGATGGTGATAATTGTGGCTGTAAGTCAGTAGTACTACACTAACGCTTTCCAGAAATAAAGAAAACTCACTTTCCAGGTCAAATGTGACCTGGAGACTGCACTGCGATGGCTACAACTAATAAAATAACACACTGTTTCAGGTCCTGTACTGAGTCGTCACATAACCGGGCCAACAACTATTCTTATGACCGTGTAAAAACTTACAGTTACCACACCAGTACAAGGCGCCAGTAGACATGATCTAAACATCCATCATCAAACTGATGTGACAGATAATGCAAAGCAGGAAAAGAAACACACTTCTGTAGAATCATATTATGAGGAATGTATTGACAATGGAACAGAAGACATGACTGAAAAAATACACTTTTAGTCAGATATTTGTAAAACAAAATTATCCAATATATTTTTTACACATTTTTTAATCTACTCTGAACATTTCCTACTCAGTTAAATAAAGAATATTACTTCATTAGAGTGAACTAGTTATCAGTTGTAAAAACATTTTGAACGTTATGTTTGACTTAGAATTATTAAAGTGCTTTACCGAACCAAGATACAATGTTCTTTGATTACAAATGTTCAATAATTAAGCTTATCAACGGGTTTTATACAATATACATCAAAATTCTCGATATGTTCCGGTTTTACTATCATTCCTAAAAAATGTTGGCATGATTTCTAGGGGGATCCTTCTGGCCAATGCAAGTTTGAGGAGAAGACGACTTCATTCGAATTAATAACCCGGATATTATGGAAATAACAGAGACACCTTGACAAGCTTATTTCCAGTGGAGTCATTTGATTCATGAGGCTGGAAGCTACTACGTTATGCTTCCTTCCAGATACTGATAAATGTGAGCCGAGGACACTGTCATTGAAGTTACGAGCTCGCACACTCAAGGTGCTGAGGAAGATCCCACAGGTTGGGTCAGAATTACGATACTGTGACTGTGGTATGCAAAGAGTACGTAACCTTTATTCGGCGCATGTACACACCCTCATTTACAGGCTATCTCCCCCAACCAGCGAACCAGGTTGCTAAGAGTTGATGATGGGGCCCCGTCGTTCAACTAGTGACCAGGTTCTAGCCAATAAGAAGATGGTTTTGGCAATCGCAGAGGTTATGTGGGTACCGCTCTCCTGTCTGCCCTTGTCATTCCCATTCTAGAGCTGGTTGAAGCACGGTCTGCTATCTTGTGGCTT
This sequence comes from Cherax quadricarinatus, assembly GCF_038502225.1. NCBI lineage: Eukaryota > Metazoa > Arthropoda > Malacostraca > Decapoda > Parastacidae > Cherax > Cherax quadricarinatus. The sequence continues at coordinate 27,353,084 of NC_091350.1, read as the reverse complement.
CTATTCTGCCTTGCTTACCGTGGAGTGCACTATACTTATCACTGTACATAGTGTACATATTGCTGTTCTAAATTGGTGAAGGATAATATAAGTCTAAACTTTTTCTGCTGTGTTTATTTTGCTCCCATTACACCCGGGATAACAGGCCATTTGGAATCCTGGGTTGTAATATGGGTAGCCTGTCCGAGAGCTGGAGCTGGACTTAGAGAAACGGTTGAGCTTAGGGTGAAGCTCGTAGCAGGAACATTGTGCAGCTTGCTGTCTGGCATTGCTTTACAAATTTTGCGTGTCAGTTTTGTTATGGTCAGCCTTGCTATTGTGTGATCGTTCAACAGCTCGCTACTAGCTTGTTCAGTGTGCTCGCTTCGCTACGGTCAATCTTCTAGAACAGTGTAGCTGTCTGGCATTGCTTTACAAATTTTGCGTGTCAGTTGTTACTAGCCTGTTCGGTGTGGAGAATTTTGCAGTCAGCTTTGCTTGTATGCGTATTCTGCAATCGTACTGTGCATAGCTAAGCGTGTTCTGCAAATTAACGTGTTACGTTGGGGTATTCTGCAATCGTACTGTGCATAGCGAATAACTTATGCCACCTAGACGAGTCAGACGTCTGGTGTCGGCATATACTTTGCATAACCTACCTAAATTGTCCCTACAGCGTTGTTGGCAAATTGCTCGTTCCATTGGCATTAAATACAAACGCACTCTCACAGCTGCGCAACTGCGTTCACTGATTGCTGACAAACTTATAGAAGAGGAGATGGCACATCAGACTCCTCCCTCTATGGGAGCTAGGGCAAAAACTACTATGTCCTCGCAGGAGGAAGATGATACACCTACGGAGCAAAATGGTCAGTATAGTGCAGCTGGGTTGTCTCAAGGTGAATCAGCGTCGTTGGCACTTGAGCTGGCAAAAATCAATCTTGAGCAAACTAGGGAACAGGGAGCATTCGCAAGGGAAGAATTTGATAGGGAAAGAGAAAGGAGGCAGTTTTCGCATTCTGTAAATGATTTTAGTTTATAGATTTATAGATGGGGTTGTAAGAGAAGTAAATGCGAGGGTCTTGGCAAGAGGCGTGGAGTTAAAAGATAAAGAATCACACACAAAGTGGGAGTTGTCACAGCTGCTCTTTGCTGATGACACTGTGCTCTTGGGAGATTCTGAAGAGAAGTTGCAGAGATTGGTGGATGAATTTGGTAGGGTGTGCAAAAGAAGAAAATTAAAGGTGAATACAGGAAAGAGTAAGGTTATGAGGATAACAAAAAGATTAGGTGATGAAAGATTGAATATCAGATTGGAGGGAGAGAGTATGGAGGAGGTGAACGTATTCAGATATTTGGGAGTGGACGTGTCAGCGGATGGGTCTATGAAAGATGAGGTGAATCATAGAATTGATGAGGGAAAAAGAGTGAGTGGTGCACTTAGGAGTCTGTGGAGACAAAGAACTTTGTCCTTGGAGGCAAAGAGGGGAATGTATGAGAGTATAGTTTTACCAACGCTCTTATATGGGTGTGAAGCGTGGGTGATGAATGTTGCAGCGAGGAGAAGGCTGGAGGCAGTGGAGATGTCATGTCTGAGGGCAATGTGTGGTGTGAATATAATGCAGAGAATTCGTAGTTTGGAAGTTAGGAGGAGGTGCGGGATTACCAAAACTGTTGTCCAGAGGGCTGAGGAAGGGTTGTTGAGGTGGTTCGGACATGTAGAGAGAATGGAGCGAAACAGAATGACTTCAAGAGTGTATCAGTCTGTAGTGGAAGGAAGGCGGGGTAGGGGTCGGCCTAGGAAGGGTTGAAGGGAGGGGGTAAAGGAGGTTTTGTGTGCGAGGGGCTTGGACTTCCAGCAGGCATGCGTGAGCGTGTTTGATAGGAGTGAATGGAGACATATGGTTTTTAATACTTGACGTGCTGTTGGAGTGTGAGCAAAGTAACATTTATGAAGGGATTCAGGGAAACCGGCAGGCCGGACTTGAGTCCTGGAGATGGGAAGTACAGTGCCTGCACTCTGAAGGAGGGGTGTTAATGTTGCAGTTTAAAAACTGTAGTGTAAAGCACCCTTCTGGCAAGACAGTGATGGAGTGAATGATGGTGAAAGTTTTTCTTTTTCGGGCCACCCTGCCTTGGTGGGAATCGGCCGGTGTGATAATAAAAAAATAATAAAAAAAGCAGTACAGCTTGTTCCCCGCTTCAATGAGGCCGAACCAGAACAATTTTTCGAAAGCTTCGAAAATCAGGCTCGAGCCTTGAGGTGGCCGGAACAGCATTGGGCATCGTTGGTTCATACAGCATTATTGGGTAAGGCACAGGAATTTACGTCAGTATTAAATGACGCTGAATTTTCTGATTATCAAGTAGTGAAGACCACAGTGTTGGGAGCATATACATGTATCCCAGCCAAATATAGAAAGAATTTTAAATTAAGCAGGCGGCAGCTTGGTCAATTCCTAGTGGACTTTGTGAGACAGCAAACCAAAGCTTTTACCAGCTGGTATAAAGCAAGTGGTGTCTCTACCTTTGAGGAGCTGGTACAGCTTATTCTGATTGATAACCTGCTGGAGTCTGTGGGACCAGAGGTTCGAGTCTTTCTGTAGGATCGTGACTTAACCACTGCATTGGACGCAGCCAGGTTGGCTGATACCTTCGAAACTAACCGCTCCTTGTCCGAGCGGTTCCGTCTCTCTTTTCAACAGCCTGGCATACCTGGAGGTTACCTGGAGGTTATTCCGGGGATCAACGCCCCCGCGGCCCGGTCCATGACCAGGCCTCCCTATGGATCAGGGCCTGATCAACCAGGCTGTTACTGCTGGCCGCACGCAGTCCGACGTATGAGCCACAGCCCGGCTGATCCGGCACTGACTTTAGGTATCTGTCCAGCTCTCTCTTGAAGGCAGCCAGGGGTTTATTGGCAATTCCCCTAATGCTTGATGGGAGGCTGTTGAACAGTTTTGGGCCCCGGACACTTATGGTGTTTTCTCTTAGTGTACCAATGGCGCCCCTACTTTTTATTGGCGGCATTTTGCATCGCCTGCCCAGTCTTTTACTTTCGTAGGGAGTGATTTCTGTGTGCAGATTTGGGACCATTCTTTCCAAGATTTTCCAAGTGTAGATTATGATATATCTCTCCCTCCTGCGTTCCAACGAGTAAAAGTCAAGTGCTTCCAAGCGTTCCCAGTAGTTAAGGTGCTTGACAGAACTTATACGTGCAGTAAAGGATCTCTGTACACTCTCTAGATCTGCGATTTCACCTGCTTCGTATGGAGATGTTAATGTACAGCAGTATTCCAGCCTAGAGAGAACAAGTGATTTGAAAAGGATCATCATGGGCTTGGCATCTCTCGTTTTGAAAGTTCTCATTATCCATCCTATCATTTTCTTTGCACGTGCGATCGTGGCACTGTTGTGATCCTTGAAAGTGAGATCCTCAGTCATTACTACTCCCAGGTCCCTTACATTATTTTTCCGCTCTATTGTATGGCCGGAGTCAGTAGTATACTCTGTTCTAGTTATTATCTCCTCCAGTTTTCCATAACGGAGTAGTTGGAATTTGTCCTCATTGAACATCATATTGTTTACCGTTGCCCACTGGAAAACTTTGTTTATATCTTCTTGGAGGTTAACCGCGTCCTCAGCAGATGACAGCCTCATGCAGATCCTAGTATCATCCGCAAAGGATGATACGGTGCTGTGGTGTATATCTCTGTTTATGTCTGATATGAGGATAAGGAATAAGATGGGGGCGAGTACTGTGCCTTGTGGAACAGAGCTCTTCACTATGGCAGCCTCCGATTTAACTCTGTTGACCACTACTCTTTGTGTTCGATTTGTTAGGAAGTTGAAGATCCATCTCCCCACTTTCCCAGTTATTCATTTAGCACGTATTTTATGGGCTATTACGCCATGATCGCATTTGTCAAATGTTTTTGCAAAGTCTGTGTATATTACATCTGCATTCTGATTTTCTTCCAGTGCATCCAAGGCCATGTCATAGTGATCCAGTAGTTGTGAGAGGCAGGAGCGACCTGCCCTGAACCCATGTTGCCCTGGATTGTGCAGATTTTGGGAATCCAGGTGATTTGCAATCCTGCTTCTTAGCACTCTTTCAAAGATTTTTATGATGTGGGATGTCAGAGCTATTGGTCTATAGTTCTTAGCTAATGCTTTGCTGCCACCTTTATGGAGTGGGGCTATATCCGTTGTTTTAAGTGACAGTGGAATTTCACCCATGTCCAAGCTCCTCCATAGTGTACTTAGGGCACGCGAGAGGGGTTTCTTGCAGTTCTTAATGAAAACAGAGTTCCACGAGTCTGGGCCCGGGGCTGAGTGCATAGGCATGTTGTCAATGGCTTTTTCGAAATCTATCGGAGTTAGGGTAATGTCGGAAATCTGGCATACATTTATGGAGTTTTGAGGCTCATTCATGAAGAAATCATTTGGGTCGTCGATCCTCAGACCGATTAGTGGTTCACTAAACACAGAGTCGTACTGGGATTTCAATATTTCACTCATTTCCTTGTTGTCGTCTGTGTAAGTCCCATCCTGTCTGAGTAAGGGCCCGATACTAGATGTGGTATTTGCCTTGTTTTTGGCATATGAAAAGAAATATTTTGAATTTCTTTCAATTTCACTAATAGCTTTAAGCTCCTCCTGCCTCTCCTGGTTCCTGTAAGAGTCATTTAGCTTAAGTTCGATAATTTCCACTTCCCTGGTCAGCGCCTCCTTTCGTGTATCAGATATTCTAGCACTCCTGAGGAGCTCAGTGACTCTTCGTCGTCTTCTGTAGAGGGAGCGTCTTTTTCTCTCCAGTTTACTCCTGCTCTTCTTCTTTCTTAGGGGAATATGCCTAGAACATGCGTCGGCTACCAGGAAGTTGATCCTTTCAAGGCATTGGTTTGGATCCATGTCATTTAAGACATCTTCCCATCATGTTTCGTTTAGGACATGGTTTACCTGGTCCCAGTTGATGTTCTTGTTGTTGAAATTGTATTTTGTGAAGACACCTTCACAGGTACATGCATTCTGTTGTTCAGGACCCCTATGCATGTACGTCTGGACTTCGATTAGATTGTGATCGGAATTAGTTGTTTTTGATGTTCTTATGTCTTATCAGGTCCTCATTATTTGTGAAGATAAGGTCAAGTGTGTTTTCTAGTCTTGTTGGCTCCACTATCTGCTGGCTTAAGGTGTGTTTTTCGCAGAGACTTAGTAGCTCATGTGTGTGTGACCTTTCATCTGCGCTACCTCCGGGGATTGTTTCAGCTATAACATTATTTGCTACATTCTTCCATTTTGTATGCCTTAGGTTGAAATCACCAAGCAGTAAGATGTTTGGGGATGGAGCTGGAAGGTTTTCCAAACAGTAATCGATTTTCAGTAGCTGTTCCTTGAACTGTTGGGAGGTTGCATCTGGTGGCTTGTATACAACCACAATGACTAGGTTTTGGTTCTCGATCTTTATTGATAGAACTTCAACTACCTCATTTGTGGTGTTCAGCAACTCCGTGCACATACGGGACTCTTTGACATACAGGCCAACCCCCCCTTGTTGCCTGTTTTTTCTGTCGCATCTAAAAAGGTTGTAACCACTTATCCATATTTCACTGTCAAAGTGATCTTTTGTGTGAGTCTCTGTGAAGGCTGCAAACATTGCATTAGACTCCACTAGAAGTCCACTGATAAAAGGTATTTTGTTGTTGGTGGAGGGCTTAAGGCCCTGTATATTAGCAAATATGAACGAGGTTGTATTCTGTGTTTGTTGGGGGGATTTTGTTATTGGCATCAATAGTTGTAATTCTGGAGGGCCATGGGTGGCCACTGGCTGCGCCTCCAGTCCAACAAGGCTCCAAGGTGGTGGACTATTTTTGTTATTTCCTTCCATTTTCTTTTTTCGTTTCCTGCCACTAAAAAAAATCACCTGGAGTTGGGTTGTCGTAGCTACTATTGTTTGTCTTGTGGGGTCTGTGCCTCCTGGTCCCTTTTAGATGGTATGCAGGGCACTCGATGTTGTAACACTGCTTCTGGAGGACCGAGGAGTGGCACATTTTTGGGTGAAAGAAAGTACAGGAAGATGAACGACACTCCTTTAGACAGGAGGTCGCTACATTTTTTGGGATGGTCAAAGTTGCATGTCCCATTTTTTTCCCCTGTTATTCCATGCTTACAGATGCCCCAAGCATAATATTTGCACAATTTCACCTTTGGTTGAGAATTGTTGGGAGGTGTGTTGTCAATTTCTGCAGGTTCTGGGACTGCACTATAATCCTCAGTATCCAAGCCAGGGCCACCCCGTCCTGGATTCCATCTACTTTCCCAAGTAGAGGAAGGAGGAGACTCCTCTCCAACATCTGTACTGTGGGCCACGGTCTTGTGCAATGATGGTTGTATATTTACTGTTTTTGTGGTGGTTTGGGTAGTGTCCCTAGGAGAGTCTGGGCTGGCAGTAAGGCTGGGGGCTGGGTCTGGGTCAGCACTGGGGCTGGGGGATGGGGCTGGGTCTGGGCCAGCACCAGCACTGAGGGTATTGGTGCTATGCCTGGGGGATGGGTCTGGCTTAGCACCATGTGGGTGACTAGGTAGTTTCGAGTCATCTGTTGTGGTATGGACATTCTGCATTTTTTGATACACTATCTCTTTCTCCAATGTTTTATATATTTTTGGTAGACTATCCAAGAGGTCATCCTTGTTTTCTTGATTATTTTTATCATTTATTACTCTCCTTAGTACCTTTCTGATACCTGCCCAAAGTTCTACATCTTTATTGCACAACCAGAAGCACCTTGCTAGTTCAAGGTCATTTTTTGAGGCTGTATTTAGTCTAGTACAAGAGATATGGTGTTTGGAAGAGCATAGGTTGCATGTGAGCAGAGATCGTCAACCTTGGAGGATGAAGTGCCAGCCGGAGGGAGAACGTCTACGTCAGCCAACTAAGTCACCTGGTGAGCCACGCTTCTCAACATATGGTCCACCTGTAGAGAGGCAAACTACTCATGGTGCATCTCGACAACAGTATCCAGAGAGACACCAGCCAGAACGACACCATTTGCAACGTCAGCAGGGAGTAAAGGGCAAGCCTGTCGTCTGCTTCCTCTGCAACAAAGTAGGTCACATCCGTTCCAACTGCCCCCATAAACCCCAACCCATTGGGAAAATCTCTAATATCCCTAGTAACATGTCTCCTAGAGAAGTAGAAAAAGGTATGGCCCCTTATTATTGCACGAGTCTTATTTCCCTTCAGGAAAACTCAGAAACAACTGAAGTAAAGACCTTTAGAGATACTGGAGTATATTGCTCACTTGTAAGAGAAGGAATATTACCCCTTTCAGAGAACACTTCGTTGAATTCCTGTTTTATTGGAAGCATTTGGAGGAGCTATATATTCTGTTCCTTTGCATAAAGTTTATGTACAGTGCAAATATTACACTGGGTACTTGACTGTAGGTGTCTCAAAAGGATTTCCTAAGAAAGATGCCATGTTATTACTGGGTAATAACATTACTACTGTTAGTTCGTGTCCTGAACCTATAATGATTAATTCTTCTCCGGTGTTGGCCATAACTCGGGCAACATCCCAAGGGTTGTCTGGCGAGAATGTTGACCTATCCTTGGACGACTCCGATCTCGGAATAGCCACATTGTTTTACGAGGAAAACTGGCCAGAGCCTCGTAGATAAAGTGAACAGACCCCGATCAAGCCTTCCTATTCCCAGGTTGCAGGATTGCCAGATGTCTGTTTCCATGCCCGAGGGACTGTCCTTCCGGGAAGAACAACGAAAGGACCCTTCTTTAAAATGCGCTTTTCAGGCAGCCATGGGTAAATTCTCTTTGGGTCATCCGGTCAAGTATGAAGTTAAAAACTATTTGATCTGCACTGAGACTGGTAAGGAGATAGAGGGCCGGCAATTGTATGACAGGTTAGTGGTTCCAACCAAGTTTAGACCTCAAATATTAAATATAGCTCATAATACGTCATTAGGAGGTCACTTAGGAATTACAAAAACCTTGTATAGAATCACAAAAGAATTTTATTGGCCAAAATTAAAGAAAGATGTGAAGAATCATATTAGGTGTTGCCGAGAATGTCAGCAAGTAGGGAAACCTGGACATTCCATTAAACCTGCACCTCTCCAACCTATACCTGCTGATGGAGAACCTTTTGCAGATTTAATTAGATTGTGTAGGTCCACTACCTAGGTCAAAGTCTGGAAATCAATATTTATTTACGATTATGGATAAAGTAACCAGATACCCTGAAGCAATTCCCATGCGTAGTATTAATATTAAAGCTATTCTCAAAGTTTTAACCAAATTCATTTCTTGTTTTGGCATTCCTAAAACTATTCAAGGTGATCAAGGTACTAACTTTACTGCCAAAGCATTTAGGGAAGTATTAACTAGGCTAGGGATAATCCACAACTTATCCACTGCCTATCATCCTCAGTCCCAAGGCGCCTTAGAAAGATTCCATCAGACATTAAAAACAATGATGAGAACTTTTTGCATGCACTTTCCTACAGACTGGGATGAATCACTACCTTTGTTGCTGTTCTCAGTACGAGAGACGGTGCAAGAGTCTACAGGGTATAGTCCGTTTGAGCTGATCTTTGGGCACAATGTACGAGGTCCTCTTCTAGTGCTCAAAGAAGGATGGATGGGAGAAGACGTTAGCTCAACACTCTACAACCCGTCTTCAAGGTTGCAGGTGGCACGTCAGTTAGCCAAGGCTAACCTAAGGACAGCTCAAAGATGAAATAGAGGTATGACAGAAGTGCACAATTCCGCTCCTTCCATCCAGGAGACAAGGTGTTGGTGCAGGAACCTATACCTGGCCACACCTTGAAAGCTAGATTTACGGGACCTATGCAGATTGTAAGCAGATTATCTGATGTAAATTATGTGGTAGCTCCCATTGATAAGACCTCAAAAACTAAAACTTACCACATTAATCAGTTAAAATACTTCCATACACCAGATAGTCCCAGTAATGACTCTGTCCTCTACCTCTGAGGACGACTCTGACTCTTTGCACTCTATCTCTGAAATTAATATTAAACTTTCAAATTCTGTCCTCCTCAAGGATCCTAGCCCTTTAATGGAGGGATTATCTGAAATGCAAGCAACAAATTTAACGGAGCTTCTAAAGTCATATCCTAATATTTTTTCGGATGTGCCGAAAAAATGTACGTTAGGTTATCATGATGTAGATGTGGGAAACTCTAAACCAATTAAACTCTCTCCCTACAGAGCTAATCCTGAAAAGCAAAGGCTACTTCAGCAGGAAGTAGAATTTTTGTTAAAGCATGATTTAGTGGAGGAGTCATCTAGTCCATGGGCTTCACCGTGCATCCTTGTGAAGAAGGCTGATGGAGGATTTCGTATGTGTACAGACTACCGTAAAGTGAACGAGGTCACAATTACAGATGCTTACCCTCTTCCTCGTCTGGATGACGTAATTGACTTTGTGGGTAAGGCTACTTTTGTGTCCAAGTTAGATCTCCTTAAAGGCTACTATCAGGTACCTTTGACGGATAAGGCGAAGGAAATCTCTGCCTTCGTAATTCCTGGAGGTCATCAATACACAGTTACCCCCTTCGGAATGAAAAATTCCCCCTCTTCATTCCAGAAACTTATCCATCAGGCTATTAACGGACTTGAAGGCACGGCAGCGTACCTAGATGATATTGTTGTGGTGTCTGATACTTGGGATGAACACCTACTTAGACTTAAAGCTCTTTTTGAGACCTTTAAGAGTTCCCATTTAACAGTTAATTTATCTAAATCTTCCTTTGGCCAGGCCACTATCACTTTTCTAGGCCATGAAGTCGGTAGTGGTAAAGTTGCTCCTAAACTTGCTAAAGTTCTTTCTATTAAAGATTATCCAGTTCCTCATGATAGGAAATCTCTTCAACGTTTCCTAGGCATGATAGGATTTTACAGAAGATTCTGTAAGAATTTCTCAGATATTGTAGCCTCTCTTACCAGTCACAAAGTTCCCTTTAATTGGACCTCAGACTGTAACACTGCTTTTAATAAAGCAAAAAGATTATTGTGTACTACACCCATTCTCTTGTCTCCAGACTTCTCCAAACCTTTTTCATTACAGGTTGATGCTTGTGAGTCTGGGGCTGGGGCAGTACTATTTCAAATCGGGAACAAGGAGTTGCAGCCTGTAGCATACTTTTCAGCCAAGTTCCAGCCACATCAGAGGGCTTACTCTACCATTGAAAAAGAAGCTCTCGCGCTGGTACTGGCTTTGGAGCATTTCGATGTTTATGTGGGCCAGACATCACAGGTGGTCACAGTCTACAGTGATCACAATCCTCTAATATATCTCCAAGCCATGAAGAACCACAACACAAGGCTTATGCGCTGGACGCTAAGGCTGCAGCCCTATAATATTTCCATTAAATATATTGCCGGCAAAGAAAATATGTTGGCAGACTCGTTATCTAGAGTCTAAAATTTTTATTTATTTAGGTTAGGATGTTATTTGTGGTAACCCCTTTTCACGCTCTTTTTTTTTATCCCCTGGTGTGGGTTTTTTTTTTAGTGAGGGGATGCGGGCTACCGTCCGCCTGTATCTTGGACCTATGCTAGCCTGTCTGACTGCTGTCTCACTCTAAGTTTAGGGTTTGGCTTTTGGTCACGAGAAAAGCTGAGCTCTATCTAAGAGTTGGATGGTGGAGAGGAAAGGCGGTCCCATTATTTTGTGCCATGGCGGCACGGTTACCACTGGGAGGTGGCAGCCTAATCCTGTGCCTTCTCGGGGTGGGGGTGTGGCATGCAAAGAGTAAGTAACCTTTATTCGGCGCATGTACACACCCTCATTTACAGGCTATCTCCCCCAACCAGCGAACCAGGTTGTTAAGAGTTGATGATGGGGCCCCGTCGTTCAACTAGTGACCAGGTTCTAGCCAATAAGAAGACGGTTTTGGCAATCGCAGAGGTTATGTGGGTACCACTCTCCTGTCTGCCCTTGTCATTCCCATTCTAGAGCTGGTTGAAGAACGGTCTGCTATCTTGTGGCTTCTATTTCTGACTTGCTTACCGTGGAGTGCACTATACTTATCACTGTACATAGTGTACATATTGCTGTTCTAAATTGGTGAAGGATAATATAAGTTTTAACTTTTTCTGCTGTGTTTATTTTGCTCCCATTACACCCGGGATAACAGGCCATTTGGAATCCTGGGTTGTAATAGTGACTTTATCAAAAGGTGTATGGAAGACTGTGGCATATATTGACAGGTAAATAATTTGTGCTTGTCTCACCTTTTGGTCTGCCTATCATGGGCTTACAATACCTGAGTGAAACTCCATATCACATATTCCTGCTGGTGGCTGTCCTACACTCTCCAGCGTCGATGATCACAGGGTATATATAATAAACAGCATATATAAACACAGTATATTTATATAATCGAAGATATGCAGAAAAAATAAACAGAGTATTGGAAGTACTGAATATACAGCAATAATACCAGACAACAACCTTACTAAGCTTGCAGCATCCTTACATAGTGTGCACCAACCTAACAAAGCTTACAGCAGCCTTACAAAATTTGCAGAAATCTTACAAAGCTTGCAGCAACCTCACAAAGCTGCCAGTAACCTCACAAAGCTGCCAGTAACCTTACAAAGCCTGCAGGACTGTGACTACGAGGGTAAGGTACAGAGCAGATCACTGTGTCTCGTCAAGGTACAGAGCAGATCACTGTGACTCGTCAAGGTACACAGCAGATCACTGTGACTCGTCAAGGTACACAGCAGATCACTGTGACTCGTCAAGGTACACAGCAGATCACTGTGACTGGTCAAGAGACACAGCAGATCACTGTGACTCGTCAAGGTACACACAAGATCACTGTGACTCGTCAAGGTACACACAAGATCACTGTGACTCGTCAAGGTACACACAAGATCACTGACTCGTCAAGGTACACAGCAGATCACTGTGACTCGTCAAGGTACACAGCAGATCACTGTGACTGGTCAAGGTACACAGCAGATCACTGTGACTGGTCAAGGGACACAGCAGATCACTGACTCGTCAAGGCACACGGATCACTGTGACCCGTCAAGGTACACAGCATGTCACTGTGACTCGTCAAGGTACACAGTAGGTCAACGTGACTCGTAAAGGTACAGAGGTCACTAACTCAAGATACACAGGTCACCGTGACTCGTCAAGGAACACAGCAAGCCACCGTGACTCGTCAAGGTACACAGCAGATCACTGTGACTCGTCAAGGTACACAGATCAGTGACATTCGGATTAAGTCCTTACAGGCCAGTGCATTTTCCAGTAGCGTACCCAAGCGGTCAGGCACTGATGATCCTGTCACTCCTGTCTGTGTTCCTGCAACTTCAGACTTGCAAGATAGTGTCCAGTTACCTCAAGTGTCCGAGGACGCTCTGACTACCTTGAGTGCTGAGCCTATCCTTGCAATGTCTGCTAGCTCAAGTAGTAGTTTCTCCACAGGGGACGCCTTGTCGGAAAACAATTACTTGCAACTAGTAATGCCATCTCTTGTTGATGTCACATGCCGTCTGCAGAAAGACGTTTCTGTCGCAGCTAGTGCCCTTACTAGAGTGTTGTTCCTAGTGTTCCAGTTGGTGATAACGTCCTAGTTGACTGATTCTTGCAAAGTAAGAGGTCTATTTGTTGAACCATCCTTACATGTTGTAAGAGATAGTAAGATCCATTTCTTCCTAGCTAACACTTCTGGTCACAGTGTTCGCCTCAGAGCAAATACCAATCTTGTTGACCTTGTTCACTATCCTTACCCTGTTCAGGTAGAGGATGAGTTGTCACCTGACCAGTGGGTCGGTGTTATTTCTACCGGGGAGACCTCATCCACTTCACTGGATCAATCTGTTCCACCAGTTGAGGAGAAAGACATAGCTCCCACTGACTTCCCAGATGAAGTCAAGCGTTTGTTGACTCTGTTGAACAAACGTCGTAAAGCCATTGCCTTACCAGGTGAGAAGATGGGTATAACGAACTTATTGTCCCATAATATTCCACTTGAACCTGGTACTAGACCTATCTATATACCTGCGTACAGAATGCCTCATTCACAAGTTGCTGTCGCAGAAGAATTGATCAATCAAATGCTTGATGATGGAGTTATTTCACCTAGCAATTCACCTTGGAATGCGCCTTTGATCCTAGTACCTAAGAAGGATGGTACTTGGCGCCCAGTGATTGACTTTAGGAAGTTAAATGCGAAAACCATTCCAGATCGCTTCCCACTCCCTGTACTGGGTGATCTTTTACGTAACATCGGAGATAACAAAGTCTTTTCAACCCTGGATTTGTTACAAGGGTTTTGGCAAGTCCCTCTTCACGAGGACAGCCAAGAGCTAACTGCATTCTACACTCCTACAGGGCATTATCACTTCCTCCATATGGCGTTTGGATTACGATCCTCCCCTATCACGTTCTCAAGGCTCATGACTAATATCTTTAGAGGTCTCATAGGTAATGCACTTATGGTGTACTTAGATGACGTAATCGTCATGTCTAAAGACGTGGATACACACTTGAAAAGACTTGATGTAGTACTTGGTAAGCTTGAAGAAGCCAATTTAAAGATCAAACTGTCTAAATGTCAATTTTTCAGATCAGAAATTAAGTTTCTTGGTCACGTAGTCACTCCTAGAGGGGTTACGACTGACCAAAGTAAAGTAACTGCAGTACTAAATTTTCCAACACCCAAAACTGCTGATGTTGTAAGATCCTTTGTGGGCTTAGCATGTTTTTATAGATCTTTCATTGCCAATTTTTCTTCCATAGCTGCTCCTCTAACTGAGTTGCTTAAGATTGATGCTCCTTTTGTTTGGACCTTCCGTCAAGAAAGAGCATTCCAAACTCTAAAAGAAAAGCTAACATCTGCTCCAATTTTGAAATTTCAAGATTTTTCTAAGCCCTTCTATCTGGCTACTGATGCTAGTTCTATTGGCATAGGTGCCGTACTAGCTCAGAAGACTGATGGCAAGTACAACGCAGTTGCATTTGCTAGCCGAGTCCTTACGAAGGCTGAACGTAATTATACAGTAACTGAGCAAGAAGCTTTAGCAATAGTATGGTCTTTAAAGCACTTCCGAGACATTATTTATCAGTACTCTGTTCATGTCTTGACAGACCACGCTCCACTGATATCTTTATTCCAGAACAAACAACCTACTGGAAGGTTAGCCAGATGGAACTTGACTCTCCAAGAGTTCAATCCGACCTTTGAACACTTACCTGGCAAGTCAAATGTAGTCGCAGATGCCTTATCGCGACATGTTAGTATAGTAACTGCAGACCCTACATTTAGTGCTGAAGATGTAAAGAATGCTCAACAAACAGATCCCATGTGGTCTGGTGCTCCAGGAAGATCTTATTCTGACTGTGAAGCCACCAGCACCCATCAGTGACTTTGTCATGAACCAAGAATTACTGTATCGAACAGCCGAGTTGGGTACTCCTAGCAGAAGAGTTTACCAGTTAGTAATTCCAGTCACTAGTGAATGTAGCCTTACAGCTAGTTCACGATGTACCAGGTGTTGCGCACCCTGGTATGGATCGTTCAGTAAAACAAGCCAGATTGAAATACTTTTGGCCTCGTATGGCAACTGATATTTCTGAGTATGTTAAGAAATGTAGTGTCTGCATGCAACATAAAGGTAATGCTAATGGTCCTAATCCAATCCAAGTATATCCAACCACTAACGAACCTTGGGAAAGAGTTGCGCTAGATTTGTTAACTAATTTCCATTGTTCCCTCCAAGGCAACAAACATCTATGTGTTATGGTAGACCATTTCACCAGATATTATGAGTTAGTTCCTGTTGCAGATAAGACTGCCGAGACAGTAGCTAAAGCGTTTAAAGAACGCATTATCTGCAGGCATACCACCCCTAAGTCCTTAGGGATAATGGAGGTGAATTCTGTAATGAGATTCTTGAAAATTTGTGTACCTTGTACAAGATCTCTAAATCCACCATTGTTCCTCATCATCCTGCCAGCAATGGGTTAGTGGAACGTACCAATAAGAAAGTACTTGATGTCTTGAGAGCCACTATCAATCCCAACAGTGAAACTTGGGACGAAGTTATACCTGATGTGCAGTGTGCTATAAATTCTGCTTACAATGTTTCTATAGGTGACACTCCACATTATGCATTGTATGGTGTAGTTAAACGTTTGCCTTATGCTCTCAGTAGTAGTACCAGTTCCTAGTAACCAGTTACCAGTAACCAGTGTACCAGTAGATGACACACTACCAACCGTCTGTGTGAATCATTGACTATATTGATATTGCTGCTGACCATAGCAGGATTTCAAACACCGTCGCACTGTAGACACTTGTGAGTCAGTCAAGATAGGGAGCAGAGAGAGGCAGGTCGGCTGTTGGTGCCTTCCCATACTTTCCATTATATTATACGTACTACCAGCCTACGTGAGTATTCTTACCCCTTCCACGTTATCGAAAACCCACATGACAGTAGGTCTTTGTGACTCAAGGTACACAGCAGGTCACTGTGACTCAAGGTACACAGATCACTGTCTCTCAAGGTACACAGCAGGTCACCGTGGCTCAAGGTACACAGTAGGTCACCGTGACTCAAGGTACACAGCAGGTCACCGTGACTCGTCAAGGTTCACGGCAGGTCACCGTGACTCAAGGTACACAGCAGGTAACCGTGACTCGTCAAGGTGCACAGGTCAGCGTGACTCGTCAATGTACATATTTCACTGTGACTCGTCAAGGTACACAGGAGGTCACTGTGACTAGTCAAGGTACACAGGTCACCGTGACTCAAGGCACACAGCAGGTCACCGTGACTCAAGGCACACAGCAGGTCACCGTGACTCGTCGACGTACGCAGCAGGTTACTGTGATTCAAGGTACACAGGTCACCTTGACTCAAGGTACACAGCAGGTCACCCTGACTCAAAAAGGTGCATAGGTCACCGTGATTTGTCAAGGAACACAGCAGGTCACCGTGACTCGTTAAGGTATACAGGTGACCGTGACTCGTCAAGGCATGCAGCAGGTCACGGTGACTCGTCAAGGTACACAGCAGGTCACTATGACTCAAGCTACACAGGTCACCGTGACTCAAGGTACACAGGTCACCGAGATTCGTCAAGGTACACAGCAGGTCACCGTGACTCGTCAAGGTGCACAGCAGGTCAACGTGACTCGTCAAGGTACACAGGTCACCGTGACTATTGAAGGTACACAGGTCACCGTGACTCGTCAAGGGACACAGGTAACCGTGACTCAAGGTACACAGTAGGTCACCGTGACTCAAGGTGCAAAGCAGGTCACTGTAACTCAAGGTACACAGATCACCTTCTCAAGGTTCACAGGTCACCGTGACTCAAGGTACACAGCAGGTCACAGTGACACGTCAAGGTACACAGGTGACCGTGACTCGTCAAGGTACACAGGTCACCGTGACTCGTCAAGGTACACAGGTTCCCGTGGCTCAAGGCACACAGGTCACCGTGATTCAAAGTACACTGCACGTCACGTGACTCGTCAAGGTACTCAGATCACCGTGACTCGTCAAGGTACGCAGCAGGTCACCTTGACTCAAAGTACACAGCAGGTCACCGTGACTCGTGAAGGTACACAGCAGGTCACCGTGATTCAAGGTACACAGCAGGTCACCGTGACTCGTCAAGGTACAGTCACCGTGACTCAAGGTATACAACAGGTCAATGTGACTCGTCAAGATACACAGTTCACCGTGACTCGTCAAGGTACATAGCAGGTCACTGTGACTCGTGAAGGTACACAGCAGGTCACTGTGACTAGTCAATCTACACAAGTAACCTTGACTAAAGGTACACAACAGGTCACCGTGACTCGTCAAGGTACACAGCAGGTTACTGTGATTCAAGGTACACAGCAGGTTACCGTGACTCAACGTACACAGCAGGTCACCCTGACTCGTCATGGTACGTAGGTCACCGTGATTCGTCAAGGTACACAGCAGGTCACCGTGACTCGTCAAGGTATACAGGTGGCCGTGACTCGTCAAGGCACACAGCAGGTCACCGTGACTCGTCAAGGTACACAGCAGGTCACTGTGACTCTTTAAGCTAGACAGGTCACCGTGACTCAAGGTACACAGGTCACCGTGACTCGTCAAGGTACACAGATCACCGTGACTTGTCAAGGTACACAGCAGGTCACCGTGACTCGTCAAGGTACACAGGTCACCGTGGCTCAAGGTACACAGCAGGTCACCGTGACTCAAAGTACACAGGTCGCCGTGACTAGTCAAAGTACAGAGGTCACCGTGACTCTAGGTACACAGCAGGTCACTGTGACTCGTCAAGGTACACAGATCACTGTGGCTCGTAAAGCTACACAGGTCACCTGACTCAAGGTACACAGGTCACCGTGACTCGTCAAGGTACATAGGTCACCGTGACTCTTCAAGGTACACAGCAGGTCACCGTGACTCGTCAAGGTACACAGGTCACCGTGGCTCAAGGTACACAGCAGGTCACCGTGACTCAAAGTACAGAGGTCACCGTGACTAGTCAAGGTACACAGGTCACCGTGACTCTAGGTACACAGCAGGTCACTGTGACTCGTCAAGGCACACAGCAGATCACCTTGACTCGTCAAGGTACACAGCAGGTCACCGTGGCTCGTCAAGGTACTCAGGTCACCGTGACTCAAGGTTTACACCAGGTCACTGTGACTCCTCAAGGTACACAGTAGGTCTTTGTGACTCAAGGTACACAGCAGGTCACTGTGACTCAAGGTACACAGATCACTGTGTCTCAAGGTACACAGGTCACCGTGACTCGTCAAGGTACATAGATCTCTGTGACTCGTCAAGGTACATAGCAGGTCACCGTGACTAGTCAAGGTACACAGGTCACCGTGACTAGTCAAGGTACTCATGTCACCGTGACTCAAGGTACCCAGCAGGTCACGTGATTCAAGGTACACAGCAGGTCACTGTGACTCGTCAAGGCACACAGCAGGTCACCGTGACTCATCAAGGTACACAGATCACTGTGACTCGTAAAGCTACACAGGTCACCGTGACTCAAGGTACACAGCAGGTCACTGTGACTCGTCAAGGTACACAGTAGGTATTTGTGACTCAAGGTACACAGCAGGTCACTGTGACTCAAGGTACACAGCTGGTCACTGTGTCTCAAGGTACACAGCAGGTCACCGTGACTCAAGGTACACAGCAGGTCACCGTGACACGTCTATGTACACAGGTCACCGTGACTCGTCAAGGTACACAGATCTCTGTGACTAGTCAAGGTACACAGGTCACCGTGACTCGTCAAGGCATACAGGTGACCGTGACTCGTCAAGGCACACAGCAAGTCACCGTGACTCGTCAATTTATATAGCAGGTCACTGTGACTCGTCAAGCTACACAGCAGGTCACCGTGACTCAAGGTACACAGCAGGTCACCATGACTCGTCATGGTACAGAGCAGGTTAGCGTGACTCGTCAAGGTACACAGGTCACCGTGGCTCAAGGTACACAGCAGGTCACCGTTACTCAAGGTAACCAGGTCACCGTGACTGGTCAAGGTACACAGCAGGTCACCGTGACTCAAGGTACACAGCAGGTCGCGTGACTAGTCAAGGTACACAGGTCACGGTGACTCGTCAAGGTACACAGCAGGTCACCTTGACTCTAGGTACACAGGCCACTGTGACTTGTCAAGGCACACAGCAGATCACCTTGACTCGTCAAGGTACACGGCAGGACACCTAGACTCAAGGTACACAGCAGGTCACCGTCACTCGTGAAGGTACACAGGTCACCGTGACTCAAGGTACACAGCAGGTCACTTTGACTCGTCAAGGTACACAGTAGGTCACCGTGACTCAAGGTACACAGGTCACTGTGACTCAAGGTACACAGATCACTATGTGTCAAGGTACACAGGTCACCGTGACTCAAGGTACACAGCAGGTCACTGTGACACGTCAAGGAACACACGTCACCGTGACTCGTCAAGGTACACAGATCACTGTGACTCGTCAAGGTACACAGCATGTCACTGTGACTCGTCAAGGTACACAGGTCACCGTGACTCGTCTAGGTACACAGACCACTGTGACTAGCCAAAGCACACAGCAGGTCACCGTGACTCGTGAAGGTGCTCAGCAGGTTACTGTGACTCGTCAAGGTACACCAGTTTACTTTGACCCAAGGTGCACAGCAGGTCACCGTGACCCAAGGTGCACAACAGGTCACCGTGACTCGTCAAGTTACACTGTAGGTCACCGTGACTCAAGGTACACAGCAGGTCACCGTGACTCGTCAAGGTACACAAAAGGTCACCGTGACTCGTCAAGGTACAGAGGACACCATGATTAGTCAAGGTGCACAGCAGGTCACCTTGACTAGTTAAGGTGCACAGCAGGTCACCATGACTCAAGTTGTCATGTGGGTTTTCGATACGTGGATGGGTAAAAATACTCACGTAGGCTGGTAGTAAGTATAATATATATCGGGAAGTATGAGAAGCGCCAACAGCCGACCTGCCTCTCTCTGCTCCCTAACTACGACTGACTCATAGTGCCTACGGGTGAGGGTGTTTGAAATCCTGCTATGGTCAGCAGCAATATGAATACAGTCAATTATTCACACAGACGGTTGGTAGTGAGTCAACTACTGGTACACTGGTTACTGGTAACTGGTTACTAGGAACTGGTACTACTACTGAGAGCTCGGCGACGCTAGCGTATGTCGTCCCGACATACAACTAATACAAACTAGAGACTGCAGGTGTACGGCTTGGGCTGATTCTATACAATGACAAAGTACACAACAATTGAACATTATAACATACATAAGTAGAATATTGGAATGGAAGCTTACATAATTGAAACTGTAATAAAACTGTAATACAATACAAGGTATAATATAGCACAATTCATCGAATGAAACTCAACGTTGGGATCGATCTGTATTCATGTGATCTACGGATTCTGAGGAAGGAATATATACAAAGAAAGAAGTGTTTAACAGAAAGGCAGATTCGGTGCACTCAAATCTAGACTGTTAACTCTCAGAATTCGGAGAGAACGTGAACACAAAAAAAAATTTCTTGAACACTGATAAGTTGATACAGTAATTATTCATCTATACAGGTTATTTACATTTAACCCCAACTCTGCTAGGGTGAGATTGATATATGCAGAATGGGTGTCATCTCTGGGAGGATCAAACTCTGTTGCACTGGCTAACTCATGCTGTATTTGAGGCAAATCTGAATTGGAAGTAACAAATGATACTTGAGGATTTCTCAATACCTGTCGTGTACGTAGGGAATAACGACATTCAGGTTGATCGTCTGACTGTGTATCAGAGGTAGAGAGTACAGGATCAGGAGGATTGTCCAAGTCTGTCACATTAGTCTGGGTTGGAGCATCATTATCATCACATACTAACTTCATATGATCTAAATGCGATTCTTTATACTGACCAGTACTAATTTCTCTAACCTTATACTTATTACCAACTACTCGATAAGGACCAACAAACTTTTGATCAAGCTTAGGCATTGCAGACGTTTTGTTAAAGTTAGTCAGCATAACTCTCGAACCTACTTTGATTTTGGATGGCTTCGCTCGAGTGTTTGCGACTCTTGTAAATTCTGCTGTTGATTTATGAAGTGTTTCACGGATTCTTCTAAAAACACTTTGAGCTAAGCTGGTACGAGTTGCTATGAAATCATCAGGGTTGTAATTTCGTTTCGGATTAGACAGCAACTCATAAGGCAAACGTTTATCTACACCATACAATGTATAATGTGGAGTGTCACCTATAGAAACATTGTAAGCAGAATTTATAGCACACTGCACATCAGGTATAACTTCATCCCAAGTTTCACTGTTGGGATTGATAGTGGCTCTCAAGACATCAATTACTTTCTTATTGGTTCGTTCCGCTAACCCATTGCTGGCAGGATGATGAGGAACAATGGTGGATTTAGAGATCTTGTACAAGGTGCACAAATTTTCAAGAATCTCATTACAGAATTCACCTTCATTATCTGTTACTAGGGACTTAGGGGTGGTATGCCTGCAGATAATGCGTTCTTTAAACGCTTTAGCTACTGTCTCGGCAGTCTTATCTGCAATAGGAACTAACTCACAATATCTGGTGAAATGGTCTACCATAACACATAGATGTTTGTTGCCATGGAGGGAACATGGAAATTAGTTAACAAATCTAGCGCAACTCTTTCCCAAGGTTTGCTAGTGGTTGGATACACTTGGATTGGATTAGGACCATTAGCATTACCTTTATGTTGCATGCAGACACTACATTTCTTAACATACTCAGAAATATCAGTTGCCATACGAGGCCAAAAGTATTTCAATCTGGCTTGTTTTACTGAACGATCCATACCAGGGTGTGCAACACCTGGTACATCGTGAACTAGCTGTAAGGCTACATTCACTAGTGACTGTGGAATTACTAACTGGTAAACTCTTCTGCTAGGAGTACCCAACTCGGCTGCTTGATACAGTAATTCTTGGTTCATGACAAAGTCACTGATGGGTGCTGGTGGCTTCACAGTCAGAATAAGATCTTCCTGGAGCAGGAATCGAATCACACCAGACCACATGGGATCTGTTCGTTGAGCATTCTTTACAACCTCAGCACTAAATGGAGGGTCTGCAGTTACTATACTAACATGTCACGATAAGGCATCTGCAACTGCATTTGACTTGCCAGGTAAGTGTTCAAAGGTGGGATTGAACTCTTGGATAGTCAAGGTCCATCTGGCTAACCTTCCAGTAGGTTGTTTGTTCTGGAATAAAGGTATCAGTGGAGCATGGTCTGTCAAAACATGAACAGAGTACTGATAAATAATGTCTCGGAAGTGCTTTGAAGACCATACTATTGCTAAAGCTTCTTGCTCAGCTACTGTATAATTACGTTCAGCCTTCGTAAGGACTCGGCTAGCAAATGCAACTGCGTTGTACTTGCCATCGGTCTTCTGAGCTAGTACGGCACCTATGCCAATAGAACTAGCATCAGTTGTCAGATAGAAGGGTTTAGAAAAATCTGGAAATTTCAAAATTGGAGCAGATGTTAGCTTTTCTTTTAGAGTTTGGAATGCTCTTTCTTGACGGAAGGTCCAAACAAAAGGAGCATCTTTCTTAAGCAACTCAGTTAGAGGAGCAGCTATGGAAGAAAAATTGGCAATGAAAGATCTATAAAAACCTGCTAAGCCCACAAAGGATCTTACGGCATCAGCAGTTTTGGGAGTTGAAAAATTTAGTACTGCAGTTACTTTACTTTGGTCAGTCGTAACCCCTCTAGGAGTGACTACGTGACCAAGAAGCTTAATTTCTGATCTGAAAAATTGACATTTAGACAGTTTGATCTTTAAATTGGCTTCTTCAAGCTTACCAAGTACTACATCAAGTCTTTTCAAGTGTGTATCCACGTCTTTAGACATGACGATTACGTCATCTAAGTACACCATAAGTGCATTACCTATGAGACCTCTAAAGATATTAGTCATGAGCCTTGAGAACGTGATAGGGGAGGATCGTAATCCAAACGCCATACGGAGGAAGTGATAATGACCTGTAGGAGTGGAGAATGCAGTTACCTCTTGGCTGTCCTCGTGAAGAGGGACTTGCCAAAACCCTTGTAACAAATCCAGGGTTGAAAAGACTTTGTTATCTCCGATGTTACGTAAAAGATCACCCAGTACAGGAAGTGGGAAGCGATCTGGGATAGTTTTCGCATTTAACTTCCTAAAGTCAATCACTGGGCGCCAAGTATCATCCTTCTTACGTACTAGGATCAAGGTACAGGAAGTGGGAAGCGATCTGGGATAGTTTTCACATTTAACTTCCTAAAGTCAATCACTGAGCGCCAAGTACCATCCTTCTTAGATACTAGGATCAAGGGCGCATTCTTTGATTGCTCCAAAAGCTGTTATTTTAGCAAACGATGCTGTGGATGGTTTATCCTCGTCAGGGACAAAAGCTGAGGACTGAACAGCATTGATAAATGATGATAAAAGTTTGTCTAATCTAACAGTAAATGCACTCAACGATTCATTAGTCATGGGTGTAGCATTCACTAGTTCCCTAAGAACGACATATGGATCAGCTGTTTTTACTGGTACGAGGAAAGAACGAATCAGTTCCTCATATTGTGACAACTTAGTAAGGTTCCTGATATCTCGCATATCAAGGAGATCAACAGCGTGAACAGCAGCAGGGGATCGATGAAGAGCTTCTTTCGCAAGTCTGATAAGACTTTCCTCTGAAGGAGGACCTTCAACTAGAGCATTAACACGAGAACGAATGGCAGTAAACCATGCTTCAAGACTATGTACATGGCCATTGAATAAAGGTAACGCATCAAGGGAATCACGAGTAAAACTATAGTATCTCAGTGTCTGGGTCGGTCTGTCAGTCGCTAAGGAACTGTGAGGACTGATGACAGGAGCAGCAGTAGCCTGAGAGGTCTGAGTGTCGACATTCACTAAAGTATCACTTGACGGTATGTGAGACATAATGGCAAAGAAGTTGCACAAGAACAAATAAGGCAAAAATAATGAACAATAAAAATGTTATAAAATGTTAAAATTAAAATAAAAGAGATGCAACTAATTATGCAGAAGTAATAAAAAAAATATCTAAGATACACTGCAAGAGGAAGGACAACTCAATGTAAAGGACTGTTGGACAAGATAAAAAAAATACATTGAAATTTACAAGTAAAAATATATTACTGGAGACTGAATTAAATGCAAAATGAGCTGTCTGTACTCTTGCTAATAAAGAAATTAACTAATAAAACTGTAAATCAATGTAAAAAGTGTAAAATAAAATCTCTAAATTGTATGCAAAGAGAGATAACTGGGAAATTTAAATATTTTCAGGAAAAATAATAAAATGAAAAACAAGACTCAAACAATAATGAACTGAGAATTATAATGTATAAAAATATCAATAAAAGAAAATAATTCACTGCAGAACAAGTGCAACAAAATAATTCACTGAAATAATCACTGCAGCAATAAAGTTACACTGGGAAAATGTAGGTTAAATAATAAAATAAAAATATGAAGAAAAACTGATTGAACACTTTAACTCTTAATTGTAAATTAGACAAAACAATTTACTCAGAGTAAAGAAAACTTTACATTAGAAAAGAAATTGAAATTACACTAAGAGTGAATTTGTTCAAAGAAATATGAAAAATATGAATAAAAATAAAACAAGAAACAAAACTGGAAGTGTAACACTTACAAGTGGCGGGGCACACAACACTTACAAGTGGCGGGGCACACACAACATATTCACTTATTAATTTTTTTTTAATATATTCTTACAACAAAATCTTGCTGTGACTGATACGACAAAAATTGCTGGCAAAAATAATGGTACACAAGTCTGCAAAAAGATCAGGGAATGAGGCACTGCTGGCATAAGGAAAAAAGATACACAGAAATAAATGGATAATTTGGTATTCGACAAATACTGGAGAATACAATGCTGAAAGAATACAAGATAAAATAAAAAAAAAATTGAATTATTTCACACGAAGTGACTGATTGGTACACTACAGAATAATACTTACTAAAGACACAGAGTAGCATAAAAAAAACAGATAAAAATTATAAAAATGAAACACAAGAGATGAGCGATAACACTGAAAAATATTGCAAAAATAATGAGTCAAAGAAACACTGAGTCTACACTGAAAACACAAGGCTTAGAGTACACAAGAAATTCACTATAAATGTCTCACACACGCAAATGTCTTTAAATGCAAGAAAATGTCTATAAACAGAAAATTATCACTGGAGTCTGGAGTAGTAGACGGAGTGACTGGTGATGAGGGGAAGACGTCCTGTGCAGTGATGATGCCTCCTACACTCACACTGTTGTCGGAAGAAATGCGCTTTCTCGGTGAACTCACATAACTGGCTTTATCGTTGGCGCTCAGCTACAATCTCTTGACCAATTATGTGAGCCAAAACAGTACTAGGACCCGGTACAAGGGTGGAAAACCCCACAGGTAGATGAGGTGAATAGTGGCGGGTGGTGGTGGAGGGCAGCGAAACAAGGTGGCCCTGTGCGCTCTCAGTGCCATGCACTTCTCACCACTCACAAGGTGGCTTAACTAAATCACAATGCCACAGGGATGATGAAGACCACTCTTACCAGCATCCAAGCACAAGCGATATATGAGACAATACTTCAGAGGAACTTGCGTGGCTTGCTTCTCTCTCTCAGCTGGGTTAGGAAGCTGGGCTGGCTGACTGGCTTAACCCACGAGAATGGCTGACTGGAAGACGTGTTACGATGCACACAGCATGAAGGAGCAGGTGGATGACAGGAGACAGGCTGGATGGTAGGCTGAGGTAGGCTGACTAGCGTTCACTTCCACAGTCTGGCTTACTGACTGGCTTAAAAATCCGGGTCAACCCCTGGGAGATTGAAGCAATTAGCACACGAACTAAGCCAGGAAGCTTGAAAAACGGCTGCAACAGGCTTGCAGGCTGGAGTACACAGGGTGGTGGCTGAGACGGTTCATCTCTGACCTGCCGGCAACCCACAAACAGTCTTCTAACGTCTGAAATACCCTTAAATCCACGCCCACACCGGTGCCACCATTTGTCATGTGGGTTTTCGATACGCGGATGGGTAAAAATACTCACGTAAGCTGGTAGTATGTATAATATATATCGGGAAGTATGGGAAGCGCCAACAGCCGACCTGCCTCTCTCTGCTCCCTACCTACGACTGACTCATAGTGCCTACGGGTGAGGGTGTTTGAAATCCTGCTATGGTCAGCAGCAATATGAATACAGTCAATGATTCACACAGACGGTTGGTAGTGAGTCAACTACTGGTACACTGGTTACTGGTAACTGGTTACTTGGAACTGATACTACTTCTGAGAAAGTTACACAGCAGGTCACCTTGTGTAGTTAAGGTACACAGCAGGTCACCGTGACTCAAGGTACACAGGTCACCGTGACTCAAGGTACACAGGTCACTGTGACTCAAGGTACACAGGTCACCATGACTCAAGGTACACAGCAATTCACCGTGACTCACCAAGGTACACAGCAGGTCACCGTGACTCGTCAAGGTACACAGGTCACTGTGACTCGTTAAAGTACATGTTATGGGGCTATAGGACCCAACATGTATTTATAAGTAACAGTTACTCTGGAATACCTAATTATATTGAATTGATGGGGACTTTGCTCTAAATGTCAGAAGGACTGATCAACCTTATGACTGAGAGGCAGCTGGGTCAAGCCTATTTTTCTCAATATAATAGGTTATACTATAGACACATAAACACACAATTTAAATAAGTAGTTTATAAAGTTGTATTTCTTTTTGTAAAAGTAAAATTAAGGTGTGGTAGAATTGTGGTAACTGGAGAATTGTGCTTGGCAACAGTCTTTTGTTTTGGTGGGAGGAGCTTAGCCAGGCTCTCTCTCTCTCTCTCCCTCTCACTGACTCTCTCTCTCTGTGGCTGACCTTCAACCTGGCAGAATCTCTGGGTCCTTCTTCTATCTTTTGGGGCATCATGTGTGCTCCAGGGGTGAGTTTTTATAATTTAAGTTGTGGCCACCATACCCAGGGTGACTAAACTGTGTCAAAACACTGGTTAGCCCAGAGTTATGTCAAGAAGAGAGAAGGACAAAAGTTGTTGGAACACACCATGTGGAGAACAGGTATGGAGTGTGTAGATTTTGTTTTGAAAATGTGAGGCTGTGATTGTATATTCTGTACATATCTATTGAGAATACAGTTATATTTTTATAGTAGTAGTTTACATAACCTGTGAAGAGGGCTGGTGAAAGGGTATCAGAGACACTCAAGATGATCAGCCATGATGTAAGTATTACCCCTAGACAGATAAGGCCATTAAGTAAAAAGCTACCCCACACTAGAACATGTAGTGAGAACCTTACTATCAAAGTAATAAGGAACAAACCAACGTAACATGGGGGCCTGTCCGGGATAGTTATTTGACTGCTAAAATAACTCAAAACATTCTTTGAACTATATGTGCTGGTATGGGGTAATAACAGTTGCATGTTTCTGGTAGAAGATTTACCAAGGTGGTGTCAGTGGAAGTGTTGTTTTCATATATTAGTTTACAGGTTGTTTTTCTCCTAAGGTGGGAGAAAGGTTGAGTAACACATTTTTGTTGTGGTTATGGTAAGTGCTATGTGCATAGTTTACATTCAATTTGTGTTATTTTATGTGCCTGTGGGAACTTTGTCCACTTATACTGTAAGAGGGAAGCAAGTGTTTAAAGATAAAAACTATGTCAGAAGATGAGTCTTCAGATTTTTTAGGCTTCAGGGAAGAAGGTAATAATTCATCAGTAAACATGCCTGTTAACAGTGAACATGAGGGATCACCTACTCCAGGTGATATGGAAATGGAGAGAATGAGACTGAAATTAGCTGTACTAGAGGCTGAAATGAAATTAATGAAAGCTAAGGAGGAAGAACGTCAGAGGTTAGGAGGTTCAGAACAAGAGCCTGAGCAGTACTTTAACATAACTAAAGCTGCAAATTTTGTCCCTAAGTTTACAGAAAGTGACCCAGATAGATATTTTTCTTTTTTTGAGAAGACTGCTTTGGAGCAAGGATGGCCCAAACAGAAGTGGGCTACCCTAGTTCGCATGCAACTTGTGGGTAAAGGATTCCAGAGAGTAGAGACTCTGGAGGGGCAAAATTTTTCTGATTATGATAAGATTAAAGAGGAAGTATTGCTTGCATACCAAATGATACCTGAGAAATATAGACAAAAGTTCAGGAATAAAAAATTTCAGGATGGGCAGACCTTAACTGAGTTTGGGAATGAGAAACTGTTCAGATCCTCTTCCTGTAGAGTCAGAGAAGCCCCTCGGAAGTTCAGATGACACAATGTCTTGTGAGATTCATGTGGGATTAAAAACCAGTGATGCTACTCTCGAAAGCGAGGTAGTAGGATCACCGGCTCACTTGTTAGATGAAAGTGAATATATCACCTCCGATACCATAAATGTCTTGACTAGGGCTCAGACCAAAGACCAGGCTTCTCCTACTATCCATCCTATGGTTTTCCCTGACTTTAAGCCTTTAGATATATCGAAGGACTCAATGCAGAGAGACTGTTCTTAAAATGGCTCATGACCTGCCAGTGGCCGGACATTTCTCGCATCGTAAAACCTTAAATAAAATTAGGGAAACCTATTTTTGGCCAAAAATGTCCTCAGATGTCACTACCTATTGTAGATCGTGTAAAGTTTGCCAACTGTCATCCTCCCGAGGTACCAGGCGAGTACCTATGGTCAAAATCCCAGTCTTTACGGTACCCTTTGAAAGAGTAGCCATTGACATCGTTGGTCCTTTATCTCCATTTTAATCTGGGGGACATAGATACATATTAACATTAGTTGATTATGCTTCGAGTTTCCCTGAAGCCTTTCCCTTAAAGACCATAACTACTACAGAGGTGGCTGAAGCCCTTTTGTCCATCTTCTCCAGAGTGGGCATCCCTAGAGAAATTTTGTCTGACCGTGGGACACAATTCACATCTGACTTAATGCAACATCTCTACCAACTTCTGGGAGTGAAGCCTCTCTTCACCACACCCTATCATCCCAGCTGTAATGGGAGGATTGAGTGCCAGCATTCGATTCTCAAGTCCATTTTAAGGAAACTTTGCTCCCTTAAACCTGAGGAGTGGCATCGTTTCCTACCCTGTGCTTTGTTTGCCATGAGGGAAGTTCCCAGTGACTCTTTGGGGTTTTCACCTTTTGAACTTCTCTATGGTAGACAGGCCAGAGGCCCATTGTCCATCCTTCATGACTTATGGACTAATGAGGACGTAAAGGCTCAGGTTCAGTCTTCTTATCAGTTTCTCCTTGACCTTAGATCCAAACTTGAGACCTATGACATAGTTTCGAGAAACTTAAGCTTGTCAATGGACCAGTACAAAACCTATTTTGATTCCAAAAGTCAGAGGGGAAGTTTTAAAGTAGGAGATGAAGTTCTGGTACTTTTGCCTATAAAGTCAAATAAATTATTAGTAGCATGGAAAGGTCCATATAAAGTATTAAAAATTTGTGGGAAAGTTGACTACCTCATAGAAGTCAAGGGGAAACCTAAGCTTTATCATATCAACATCCTTAAGAAATATTACCGAAGAAATTCGGTTAACTGCCTTAATAACTTTGACTTAGTTTTTCCACACGAACTTGATACGACAACTGAAGAATGCAAGGTGTGCATAATTGACACCTCTAACTTAGACTATGATGAAGAACTACATGACTTGGTGACTCTTGACCACTCGGGCACAACCAACATTAATATTAATGAATCTTTGGATGACCGTAAGAGACATGAACAACTTCAATGCGTGAGTAACTTTTCAGACGTCTTTACTGATATTTCAGGAGTTACCTCCACGGTAGTCCATAAGATTGACTTAGTGACGGACAATCCTATCAAACGGAAATTATACCCAGTTCCAGTTCACTTTAGGGATGCATTTGACCGAGAGGTAGACAAATTATTAAAACTAAAGATCATTGAACCTTCAGTATCTGCATATTGCTCACCAGTAGTCATGGTTAAGGAGGATAATTCATATAGACTTGCTATTGACTTCAGAGGCCATAACTCGGTGGAATGCTGAACCTATGCCCTTAATAGATAGCGATCTACACAAATTTTATGACTCTTCCTTCTTTTCAGAGATTGATATTGCACAGGAATATCATCAAGTAATGTTAGATCCTTCTTCTAAGCAGTACACCGCTTTTCCTACACACCAAGGACTGATGCAATATAGAACTATGCCCTTCGGTTTGGTAACTGCCTGTGCTACCTACGTGAGACTGATGAGAAAGGTCTTGGGTAATATGCCAAATGTTTCAGTTTATTTTGAAAACATTTACGTAATGACAACCACGTGGCGCGAACATATCCAAACATTAACATCAGTTTTGCATAGGTTACGCTCACATGGCCTCACTGCCAAGCCGAAGAAATGCTTCCTTGGGTATAACAAGATTAGATATCTTGGACTGATACTTTCTAATAACTCTCTGCAGCCTCTCGCCAGTAAGATCAAAGCTTTATTAGAATTTAAATTCCCCAAAACCAAGAAGCTCATGTGTAGCTTTCTTGGTTCTGTAAATTTTTATGCACAGTTTATCCCGAACGTTACTGATCTTACAGGCATCTTATCCGACTTCCTTAAAAAGTCTGTGAAGGAACGTCTTGAACTTTCCGACGTAGCTCGGGAAAAGTTTAATGAGATTAAAAGTATCTTTTCGAAAGACCCTATACTTAAGATTCCAGATATTAATAAAACATTTTGTTTAAGAACTAATGCCTCCAATACTGGCTTAGGTGTGGTGCTACTACAATACCATGATGGTACTCCCTTCCCTGTATGCTTCCTAAGCCGGAAACTCCTTCCCGCAGAAACGAGATACTCCACCATAGAAAAGGAATGTTTGGCCCTTGTGTGGGGTATCTCCAAACTTAAATTTTATTTGCTGGGAAAAGAAATTCATTTTAGAAACGGACCACAAACCTTTGATACACGTAGAAACTTTTAAAGGAACCAACAGTCGCCTCTTGAGGTGGACATTGGCACTCCAGGCTTTTAAGTTCCATATTGTGTATATCAATGGTTCATCCAATTATTTCTCTGACTGGTTAAGTCGTGACAGTCAGTAGAAGATTTGTTGCCTTACGCAACTTCCACAGGTTAGAACTTTTTCCTCGCCTATTCTTCTTATACTCCTTGACTATATGTCTTGCTATGGGGGAGTGTGAGGGAAAAGCTCAATAGATAGGAGTAGCGATATAGTAATGATAGTTTCATTGCTGGCTACTTGTTAAGGTAATAATAGCTCCCGCTATTCCCCCCATCCTTTTTCCCCCTCCCCGAAAGTGATAGTTTGCTTGCCTGCTACTTGTTAAGGTAAGTCTAGCTCCCACTATTCCCGCCTTTTTCCCCCCACCCCTAAATTGATGGTTTGATTGCCGGCTGCTTGTTAAGGTAGGGTCAGTCTAGCTCCTGCTATCCCTTCCCCTCCTTCTTCCATCCCCCCGAAAGGTGACGTGTGGGGCTCCGGTCCAAACAGTAATCACTAGACTCACAGCTCCCAGCACTACTGTAAGTACATGCCTGCCTTGTATTCTAGTGGATTTATTGGTTGAAAGCTTCACTTTTGACCAATATTAAATTTAGTCCTTTCAGTCTTGCTCTAGGTTGTCTGTTGTAATGATCACCACGTCTTTCAGGTATTGTACTTATCATGGAGAGTGATTTCTTAAGCAGTGGGTAACCTGTCTATCTTTCCAGCTTGGATGACAGAGAGGGTCACCTGCCAATCAACGAGTAGAATTGAAGGAGACGGACTAACGTGCTGAGATGTCCCAAATTTTGATCCACTTACCTGTTTGTGTATGCAAGTAGCAGGATATAACTCCTCGTCATTGCAGTGGAGAAAACCTGCTTTCCTGTCATCTGGAAGGATTATGGACGGCTAGAAAATCTGTGAAGAACAAGCCGGTGGGTTGTCACCAACACCTGCGACCCCCCCCCCATCATCAGCAACGGCTACGATTTCAACAACACGCAGTGTCACCAACACCAGACACCCACGTTTTATATACATTTATATTAGCGTTGAATTCATTTATCATTTATATTTTTCATTTTTCATTTTCTTTAATGTAGGATTAATATTTCATATTTAAGTGTTTTATATTTTATATTTTCTAAATAATAAAGTGTTTATGTTTGTCAGTTTTTATTTTTTTCTATACATTAATTTTCCTTAGGAGGAGCCAGCCTTAGCAATACTGACTGAAGTTGTTACAGGGCTGAGTAAGCCTTCACAGTGACTCTAGGTACAAAGGTCACCGTGACTCGACAAGGTACATAGGTCACGGTGACTCGTCAAGGTTCACAGCGGGTCACTGTGACTCAAAGTACACAGCAGGTCATCGTTACTTGTCAAGGTACACAGCAGGTCACCGTGACTCGTAAAGGTACACAGATCACTGTAACTCGTAAAGGTACACAGCAGGTCACCGTGACTCGTCAAGGTACACAGGTCGCCGTGACTCGTCAAGGTACAGAGCAGGTCACCGTGACTCAAGGTACACAGCAGGTCACCGTGACTCGTCAAGGTACACAGCAGGTCACCGTGACTCTAGGTACTCAGCAGGTCACCGTGACTCGACAAGTTTCAGTCACCGTGACTTAGGGTACACAGCAGTTCAATGTGACTCGTCAAGGTACACAGGTCACTGTGACTCGTCAAGGTACACAGGTCACCGTGACTCAAGGTACAGAGCAGGTCACCGAGACTCGTCAAGGTACACAGCAGGTCACAGTGACTCAAGAAACACAGCAGGCCACCCTTACTCGTCAAGGTACATAGGTCACCGTGACTCGTCAAGGTACACAGCTGGTCACTGTGACTCCACAATGTATACAGGTGACAGCGACTCGTCAAGGCACACAGCAGGTCACCGTTACTCATAAAGGTACACAGATCACTGTGACTCGTAAAGCTACACAGGTCACCGTGAATCAAGGTACACAGGTCACCATGACTCGTCAAGGTACACAGCAGGCCACCGTGACTCGTCAAGGTACACAGCAGGTCACCGAGTCTCGTCAAGGTACACAGGTTACCGTGGCTCAAGGTACACAGCAGGTCACGGTGACTCAAGGTACACAGGTCACCGTGAATAGTGAAGGTACGCACCAGGTCACCGTGACTCAAGGTACACAGCAGGTCATGACTCAAGGTACACAGATCGCCGTGACTCAAGGAACACAGGTCACTGTGACTCGTCAAGGCACACAGCAGGTCACTGTGACTCAAGGTACAGAGGTCACTGTGACTCAAGGTACACAGGCCACTGTGAGTCGTCAAGGTACTCAGTAGGACACCGTGACTCAAGGAACACAGATCACTGTGTCTCAAGGTACACAGCAGGTCACCGTGACTCGTCAAGGTACACAGAAGGTCACCGTGACTCGTCAAGGTATACAGGTGACCGTGACTCGTCAAGGCACACAGGTCACAGTGACTCATCAAGGTACACAGCAGGTCACAGTGACTTGTCAAGTTACACAGAAGGTCACCGTGACTCGTCAAGGTACACAGGTCACCGTGACTCGTCAAGTGTTACAAAAGACACGATTCTAAAAGCTTAGAGATCTCCAGTGAATACTAGAAAGGACTGCCCTTCTAGCATCCAGCCTGTTACTGGGTTTTCGTAACAATTAGTCAGTATCCTTGTCCAATTATCCATCAGAATTCAGTATGATTCAATAGTGCTTCAGGATTACAATTGGTAGGCTACTAACTAGAGAAAATATAATTTAATAAATTTATTAAGTATCGTCTAGAGTTATTTCATCAAATTAAATTAATCAATTCAAAGAAATTAATAATAATCACTTCTCTCGTGTACAGTAGTATTGTGCTGAAAGCACATATCACATTTATAATTCTTAAGTACCGTCTGGTACATTAACATTTAATAAGATATTACAAATATGTACAAGTAAGTTTGTGTGTATGTAAGTTCTCTAAGTAGTTCGCTGTGTCTCAAGACTCGACTAGACTTAAACAAGTGACTGACAAAGTCCACAAATAAACTAACTTCTTGACCAACTGGCAGTCAGAACAGTCTGCTTGAACAATAAAAAGAATACTAAGCCCAATAGCAATATAACAAGCAACTGCGACACAGAATCAGGAACAAGGAGATAATATAACGACACTAAGTAGGGACCATCTGCAGATCCTCCACGAAAGTCACAAAACTCTCATACTACTGAACCTAAGTTCAGCATAAGAAAATTCCCGACTGTGATAATACACAGATACCAGTACAAGTTAGGTCAGAAGCTACAGCTCAGGACCTGAATTGTTCCGAGTGTCTATTCGACACACAACCTCAATGCAACGTCGAAAATCACTAGTCTATACAATGTTCTGTTAACAGTCTCCAGAACTAACAATAATGAGACAAGAGACGATCTTCCAACAAGGGCCTATAAGAGAGATTTAGGCACTTTGTCTGGAATACGTCCAACCACCTAGAGAGTCTAGACCAGACTGAATACTTCAGGCGAGGTGAGGACACGCCCCCTCTATCACGTGATAGCTCCGTGGACAGCTGCTGCTCAGTAACAACGAGAAACCGGCAGGGAAACGAGCCACAAGCGATAATTACAGTAGTTAGACAATCAAGACTTGAACTTTGAGCACATAATATGTTACATCTTACCTAACAACAGATAACTAAGTCAAATAATAATATAAAACAATATATTTACAATTTAGCTATTATCGCAAATACAAGCAATATAAAATTATATGAAAAGATAATATACATGTAATATGTATACATACATTGCAACCCATTCAGGGGTTGCACCCCCCCCCCCCAACACGACAAACGGTGGCACTAGGAGTTGCATTAATGTCTTTCTCATTATTACTGATTACTCATATCAATACAATTTAATATAAACATTAATTAGACATGACATGAGTATACATAGTTAATATGGGCTGGAGGGATTAAGTTACTCTACTGAATTTGACATAGCAAGTAACAAAAGGTATTTGGGCAGAAAATTACGTTAATTTAACGTAACTGACAATTATTAAGGACGTGACAGAGCGTCAGCAATTACATTACAATGACCACTTATGTGTTTTATACTAATAGAATAAGGTTGGATTCTGAGAGCCCACCTCATGATCCTAGCATTTTTACTCTTCATAGTGTTTATGTAAGTGAGTGGATTGTGGTCTGAAAAAACGTTAATTTTAAATGGGTAAGTGCCCAAATACACGTCAAAATGTTCCAAGGACACCACAAGAGCTAGAGCCTCTTTCTCAATAGTGGCATAATTTTTCTGGTGTCGTTTAAGCTTAGATGAATAGTAACATATAGGATGGAGAATGTCAGTGGATGTTGACTGTTGGAGCAGCACAGCTCCCACTGCATAACCACTCGCATCTATATGTAAAAAGAAGGGAAGATTGAAATTAGGTCTTTTCAACACAGGAGCAGAGGAGAGCAAACGTTTCAATCTTTTGAACGAGTCTGAACAATCTCTAGTCCAGGTGAACTGAACTTTGCTACTAGTAAGCTCAGTGAGAGGAGCTCCAATCTGAGAAAAGTTTGGACAGAACCTGCGATAATATCCTGCCATACCCAGGAATCTCTGTACTCCTTTCCTATTCTGTAGCACTGGAAATTCAGAAATTGCACGAACTTTAGCCTCAATAGGAGCAACCTCACCTTGGCCGATGCGAAAGCCTAGATAGGTAATCTTGGCTTGACCAAAACTATATTTAGCTAACTTAACAGTGAAGTTGTAGTGCGCCAGTCTCTCAAACAATGCTCTGAGACGCGTCAAGTGCTGTTCCCACTCGTCACTGTACACCACTAAGTCGTCAAGGTAGGCTTCTACTCCCTCTAAGTTGTGGGTCAACTCGTTCATTATACTTTGGAATGAAGAAGCCGCGTTACATAGGCCGAAGGGGGTAACGAGGTAGTTAAACAATCCATCTTGAACAGTAAAAGCAGATATTTCTTGAGCACGTTCAGTAAGCGGAACTTGATAATAGCCTCGTAAGAGATCTAAACGACTGACAAACTGGGCTCCTGACACACGGTCAATAAGGTCGTCAATGCGAGGTAGAGGATAACCATCAGGCAAGGTGACAGAGTTCACTTTCCTGTAATCAGTGCACATCCTGAAACTACCGTCAGGTTTAGGCACTAAAATGCTTGGAGATGCCCATGGACTTTTACTGCGTTCAATAAGTCCGTGAGATAACAGAAAATCAACCTCTTCTCTCAATGCTTTATGCTTCTTTGGACTCATCCTATTTGGTGATTGCTTAATGGGTGATGCTCCCTGTACATCAACGTCATGTACACCAAGAGTACAACGTTTAGGAACATCACTGAACAATTCAGGGAACTGCAAAATCATGTTTTTAATATCACCAGCTTTATCAATTCCAAGATTACTAAGAAAATTGTCTAGTGATTGTAGAGTCACTGAATTTTCTAAACGCACCTCTATACCTCTAGAGATGTCAGGTAGACTGACGTTTTCTTCCTCTGTCCTAGGAAGAATAGATGTAGTAGGTAGAGGACTAGCGTAGTATGCCTTAAGCTGGTTAAAATGGTACACATGATTAAATTTCTTTTTCCCAGGCGTACGTACCAAATAATTTACTTCGCTAAGCCTTTTCACTACTTCCAGGGGACCATCATACCTGGCTTGTAGAGCATGACCTTGTAC
This sequence comes from Cherax quadricarinatus, assembly GCF_038502225.1. NCBI lineage: Eukaryota > Metazoa > Arthropoda > Malacostraca > Decapoda > Parastacidae > Cherax > Cherax quadricarinatus. The sequence goes on along the minus strand of NC_091350.1, from coordinate 27,316,719 downwards.
TAATTTCCGAGCCATCACCTTATCTCCTGCTTTAAAAGAACACGAGACAGCACGCTTGTCATAATGTTGCTTCATTCTAGCTTGTGCTGAAACTAGGTTGTCAAATGTTGCTGCATTAATGAAGGTGATGTGCTCAATGATGGATTTGATTTTCCTGTCCACACGTCTTTTAACACTGCGAGAGGACCACGCACTTGGTGTCCGAATATTAATTCAAACGGACTAAACCCGAGACTTAATTGCTCACTTTCTCTCATAGCGAACAGAAGAAAAGGTATACCATCATCCCAGTCTCTAGAAAAATGTTCACAATAAGCTCTCATCATGGACTTCAGTGTCTGATGAAATCTCTCTAGAGCACCTTGTGACTGTGGATGATAACTGGTTGAAAGTACAGACTTTATTCCTAGGTGGGATAATGCTTCTCGAAAGATCTTACAAGTGAAGTTAGATCCCTGATCTGATTATATCTCTTGTGGCAATCCAACCTGGGAGAAAAAATTCATCAGCGCTCTCACAATAGCACGAGCATTAATTTTTCTCACAGGAATAGCTTCGGGATAGCGTGTTGCAGCGTCCATAATAGTAAATAAGCATTGGTTTCCTAGTTTGGTTCTAGGCAAAGGACCAACACAATCAATAATAAGACGTGAGAATGGTTCACCATCCACGGTGATAGGAATGAGAGGTGCAGGAGGAGGTGTGTGCGCTGGCTTGCCTGTCACTTGACACACGTGGCAACGTCGCACATGATCAGCTACTGTTTCCTTCATCTTTGGCCAAGTAAAATGTTTTGCCAGTTTACCGAGTGTCTTCTTGACACCCAAATATCCTCCAATGGGACTATTGTGAGCAAAATCAATGGCTTGTTCACGAAATGTAACTGGTAACACTACGAGATGCTTGACTGTGGTGGAAACACTATCAGCTGACAACTTACGTGTATTTTTCTCCATCAGTACACCGTTACTGTAATAGTAACAATTATCGAGATCCTTTGCTTCACTCTCAGTAACTGCTATATCTCTCAGTCTTTCCAGTGACTAATCAACAAACTGATCCTTGATTAAATCATCATGAGTTAGAAATTTAACGTCAGTTGTGTCTTGACTAGGTTGATGACCGGGGGGAGTCAGTGTTAATGACCCTGGGCTCAGAGCGTCACTAAACAACATATTCAAGCCCAAATCATTGTCATCCACTAACTCAACAGGAGACAAGGATGGTTGTTGAATCTTTGACATAGCTCTAGTAATTGCGCTGAGAGGAAATGAAATAAGTTTCTCTTTACAAACTTCAATGGCATAATTATCATCAGTGTTATTATCAATCACAAGTGGTTCCTTACATATACCAGCATGAAGGATATCGTTCCCTATCAACAAGTCTACTGACCTGATGGGAAATACACCACTGGATATACCCACTGAAATAAAACCAGTATAATAGCTTGTTTCAATATAAACTTTGTGCAAAGGTACTTTTATATCAGCCCCACCATAGGCTTCTAACAATACATCTATCTTGCAATAGGTATCATCAGTTATGGTCAGTACATCTTTTCCTAATAAGGTGAGATAACTACCAGTGTCTCTGAAAGTAATTATCTCAGTTAGATGTGATTCGTCAAATCCTACTTTACCTCTTGAAAAGTAAGGACTCATTGCTGAACGAATCTTTTCGTCAGATACACTTTCTGACGCTAGTCATCTATCCTGAGTAATATTATCTAAAACAGTAGGATCAGAGGTATTACTAGGATTTTGGTGCCTTTGTTGCTCGGAGGTGCTGTCCTGGGAGACAGTAATGGTGAAGCTGGAGGTGCTGTCCTGGGAGACAGTAATGGTGAAGCTGGAGGTGCTGTCCTGGGAGACAGTAATGGTGAAGCTGGAGGTGCTGTCCTGGGAGACAGTAATGGTGAAGCTGGAGATTTTGTCCAGGTAGTCAGGAATTATACGCAGGAAGGAATAAATATAAATGACCTCATAGGGGACAGGAGCCGTAGTGGGGAAACAAGTGTAGTCAAAGATAAGATAAAACCAATATTGCAAACTAGAAATACCACAGGAAATAGCAAACAAGAGGACTCCACTAGCTATAGTGAGGATATATTACCAAAAACAACTGGTGGGAGCTCCATTGTTGGTGCTAGGGAGGATAGGAATATGACAGGGAAGCATGTACCAACAGGGAATACAGTCACAGAAACCCAAGGCAAACGGAAACCAAGCCTGTGCACATACTATGCACTTGGTATCTGCAGACATGGGAAATCTGGAAAAACAGACGGGACGTGCAACTATGACCACCCTAGAAAATGCCATGCCCATATGACAACAGGAAAATGCAAACTCCCTTCCTGTAAGCTTTTTTACCCTGAAATGTGTACCTCTTCAGTACAGGAAAGACTGTGCTATAACTTAAATTGCCAGGCACACCATCTAAAGGGTACAAAAAGATACAAAACATCCAGGCCATGGGAAAACCTGGGTAGCCACAGCCACTCAAGAGGGAGAGGTTTTTTTTAGTGCCAGGAAGGAAAAAAAACTGGCAGGAAATGGCAGAAATCGTACACCAAATCCAGTCATTCCTGGAGTGGAACCACAGTCGATGGCCTCCACTCCAAACCAACAGATACAGATACTAATGCCGGAGAAAAAATCCCCCCCAGTACCAACAATACCACCAGTCCGTTGACATTCTTCTTTGCAAATATACAGGGTCTAAAGCCAGCAACAAACAACAAAATACCTTTCATCCGTGGACTGCTTGCAGAGGCAAAGGCAATGTTCGCGGCTTTCACTGAGACCCACATAAAGGATCACTTGGACATCGAAATATGGATCCCAGGTTACAACCTATACAGATGTGACAGAGTGAACAGGCAAAAGGGGGGGGGGGTTGGCCTGTACATTGCAGAGTCACTTGTTTGCACAGAACTGCTAAATCCCTCAAATGATGTAGTGGAAGTTTTAGCAGTAAAGGTCGAGAACCAAAACCTAGTCATTGTGGTAGTCTACAAGCCTCCGGATGCAACATCCCAGCAATTCCAGGAACAGCTGTTAAAAATTGACCACTGTCTGGAAAATCTTCCAGCTCCTGCACCCAACATCTTGCTCCTGGGGGATTTCAACTTAAGGCACCTGAAATGGAGGAATATAACAAATAATATTGTTGCAGTAATAACACCAGTAGGCAGCTCTGATGAAAACTCACACTCACACGAGCTTTTAAATCTCTGCACAAAATTCAATTTAAACCAGCAAATAATAGAGCCTACTAGACTGGAGAATACACTAGACCTCATCTTCACTAACAATGATGATCTGATATGAAATGTCACCATATCAAAAACAATATACTCAGATCACAACATAATTGAGGTTCAGACATGTATGCGTGGAGCCCCAGACCGACATAATGAGACTAGTCACGAGGGAGCATTCACCAAATTCAACTTCAATAACAAAAACATAAAGTGGGACCAAGTAAACCAAGTCCTAACCGATATAAGCTGGGAAGATATACTAAGCAACACAGACCCCAATGTATGCCTAGAACAGATTAACTTGGTGGCACTCGATGTATGCACAAGGCTTATTCCTCTAAGAAAAAGGAGGAGTAGGTGTAAAATAGAAAGAGACAGGCGCTCCCTTTACAGGCGACGGAAAAGAATAACAGAGCGGCTAAAAGAGGTCAATATATCTGAAATGCGTAGGGAGACACTGGTCAGAGAAATAGCAAGCATCGAACTCAAGCTAAAGGAAATTTATAGGAGTCAGGAATCGCGGGAAGAACTAAAAGCCATAAATGAAATCGAAAGAAACCCAAAGTATTTCTTCTCCTATGCCAAATCAAAGTCGAGAATAACGTCCAGTATTGGGCCCCTACTTAACCAAGATGGGTCCTACACAGATGACAGCAAGGAAATGAGTGAGCTACTCAAGTCCCAATATGACTCAGTTTTTAGCAAGCCGCTAACCAGACTGAGAGTCGAAGATCAAAATGAATTTTTTATGAGAGAGCCACAAAATTTGGTTAACACAAGCCTATCCGATGTTATCCTGACGCCAAGTGACTTCGAACAGGCGATAAATGACATGCCCATGCACTCTGCTCCAGGGCCAGACTCATGGAACTCCGTGTTCCTCAAGAACTGCAAGAAGCCCCTATCACGAGCCTTTTCTATCCTATGGAGAGGGAGCATGGACACGGGGGTCGTCCCACAGTTACTAAAAACAACAGACATAGCCCCACTCCACAAAGGGGGCAGTAAAGCAACAGCAAAGAACTACAGACCGATAGCACTAACATCCCATATCATAAAAATCTTTGAAAGGGTCCTAAGAAGCAAGATCACCACCCATCTAGAAACCCATCAGTTACACAACCCAGGGCAACATGGGTTTAGAACAGGTCGCTCCTGTCTGTCTCAACTATTGGATCACTACGACAAGGTCCTAAATGCACTAGAAGATAAAAAGAATGCAGATGTAATATATACATACTTTGCAAAAGCCTTCGACAAGTGTGACCATGGCGTAATAGCGCACAAAATGTGTGCTAAAGGAATAACAGGAAAAGTCGGTCGAGGGATCTATAATTTCCTCACTAACAGAACACAGAGAGTAGTCGTCAACAGAGTAAAGTCCGAGGCAGCTACAGTGAAAAGCTTTGTTCCACAAGGCACAGTACTCGCTCCCATCTTGTTCCTCATCCTCATATCCGACATAGACAAGAATGTCAGCCACAGCACCGTGTCTTCCTTTGCAGATGACACCCGAATCTGCATGACAGTGTTTTCCATTGCAGACACTGCAAGGCTCCAGGCGGACATCAACCGAAGCTTTCAGTGGGCTGCAGAAAACAATATGAAGTTCAACAATGAGAAATTCCAATTACTCAGATATGGTAAACACGAGGAAATTAAATCTTCATCAGAGTACAAAACAAACTCTGGCCACAAAGTAGAGCGAAACACCAACGTCAAAGACCTGGGAGTGATCATGTCGGAGGATCTCACCTACAAGGACCATAACATTGTATCAATCGCATCTACTAGAAAAATGACAGGATGGATAATGAGAACCTTCAAAACTAGGGAGGCCAAGCCCATGATGACACTCTTCAGGTCACTTGTTCTATCTAGGCTGGAATATTGCTGCACAGTAACAGCACCTTCCAAGGCAGGTGAAATTGCTGACCTAGAAAATGTACAGAGAACCTTCACGGCGCACATAACGGAGATAAAACACCTCAAGTACTGGGAGCGCTTGAGGTTCCTGAACCTGAATTCCCTGGAATGCAGGCGGGAGAGATACATGATTATATACACCTGGAAAATCCTAGAGGGACTAGTACCGAACTTGCACACGAAAATCACTCACTACGAAAGCAAAAGACTTGGCAGACGATGCAACATCCCCCCAATGAAAAGCAGGGGTGTCACTAGCACGTTAAGAGACCATACAATAAGTGTCAGGGGCCCGAGACTGTTCAACTGCCTCCCAGCATACATAAGGGGGATTACCAAGAGACCCCTGGCAGTCTTCAAGCTGGCACTAGACAAGCACCTAAAGTCGGTTCCTGACCAGCCGGGCTGTGGCTCGTACGTTGGTTTGCGTGCAGCCAGCAGCAACAGCCTGGTTGATCAGGCTCTGATCCACCAGGAGGCCTGGTCACAGACCGGGCCGCGGGTGCGTTGACCCCCGGAACTCTCCAGGTAAACTCCAGGAAGAGGATACAAATTGAGTGGTGGCGCCAGCCGCACGACTTCTTCTCGTATCTCTTTCTAACTTATAGCAATACTCTCTAGCATATCCTTTCGTGTTACAATAGGTACGTTTAACTTTCTTCTTCTCGATATCAGATTTCTGTCTACCCACACAGACAGATACAGGATTGTGAGTTTTCCAGGTAAAGGTTCTATAAGTTACAGTGGCAGATACATCAGGCCGGCAATGAGCAGCTGATTTAGGTTGCCAACTTCTAGGACAACTTTTAGTTACCTTGTTTCTGTGTGTTTTAGTACGTACAAGTTTTTGAGAAATCTCATAATTGTCTGCTAATGCTGCAGTTTCCAGAATATCCGAGGTAGTATGATCGATCAGATATTCTTGTATGTTAGCAGACATACAATTGTTAAACTCTTCATGAAGTAACAACTGAACAAGGCTGTCATAGTTGTTACACTTGGCAGACCTACACCATCTCTCAAATGCAACTTTTTTCTCACGAGCAAACTCTACACAAGTTTGATCTTGTCGTCGTTGTAACGTACAATATGCACTTTGATAACTTACGGGTAACAAGTTATATGTCTCTAGAATAGTTAGCTTGACAGCATTAACTAATGTACTTGGCAAATGGTAAAGCAGCAGTACAAGTTTGAGCTCTTCCTGTCAAAGCTGTGTGCAACAAGGTAGCCCAGTGCTTATGTGGCCAGTTCATAGCACGTGCCTGGTTCTCAAACACATCAAAATAGGTGTCTAAGTCACTCTCAAAAAACTTAGGAACCATGGATGCAGCTTTCTGCACATTAAATGTGTCCTGTGATCTATCAGCCTGTTGTCTTCCAAGACGAATATTTTCTCTCTGGAAATCTTCTTCATTCAATTTCCTCTCTGCAGTCTGCAACATTATGAGGCGTTCAAACCTCTCAAACTGTTTCTGAGAGATAGGACCAGTAGGTAATGGAGGAGTAGGGAAATTAACGAATGAGTCTGGACGTTCCTTAGGTCGGGCACCTTGTCCAGGCGTCTCTAGAGAGTCTAGATCTGGTCTAGGATAAGTAGATACAGGTGTAGCATACACGGTACTAGTATAAGGCTGAGTTATCCTACCAGCTACACTCTGTACTATTGTGTCAGTGAGGGAAGGCGTGAGCGAGAACCGAGCTATACTAGGCTCAGACACTAGGCTCACTTCTGCCTTAGTTGCTCTTTCTTCTACTTCACCAAATAGAGTCATACTTCCTAATTGTGACACTAGGCTTTCTGAATCTGAATCATAATCAGACATCTCTGAATGAGAAGGAAACAATATATCTTTAATCAACGCTCTGACAGTTTCTGCGGTGTAATTCCTGTTATACGTCACACCGAGATATTTGGCTACTTGATAACACGTCTGAAGTTTTAATGTACCTAACTCAGACAAAGTCAGAGTATCAATTAACTGTTTCACTTTGGCATACATCACGAAAATAATTGTACTACGAGAGAGTGATTATGGGAAACTATAATCCTAATAGGAATTTTAGTGTTGGTTGTCTTAGAGCTAGAACTCATAATCAGTATTTCCATCTCCTTGGATCAAGAGACTCAGTCAGGTACATACATCCACCTGGTATGTTGTACAAGACTAAACTCAAAGTCTTCAGATTAAGAAAGTACTCAAAGTGTTTGATCATAGAGTTACTAGTATGTCAAACTGGACAATTTCTCCAACACCTTGGATCAAGAACATCCCGGACAGGCCCCCATTTGTTACAAAAGACACGATTCTAAAAGCTAAGAGATCTCCAGTGAATACTAGAAAGGACTGTCCTTCTAGCATCCAGCCTGTTACTGGGTTTTCGTAACAATTAGTCAGTATCCTTGTCCAATTATCCATTAGAATTCAGTACGATTCAATAAAGCTTCAGGATTACAATTGGTAGGCTACTAACTAGAGAAAATATAATTTAATAAATTTATTAAGTGTCGTCTAGAGGTATATCATCAAATTAAATTAATCAATTCAAACAAATTAATAATAATCACTTCTCTCGTGTACAGTAGTATTGTGCTGAAAGCACAAATCACATTTATAATTCTTAAGTACCGTCTGGTACATAAACATTTAATAAGATATTACAAATATGTACAAGTAAGTTTGTGTGTATGTAAGTTCTCTAAGTAGTTCGCTATGTCTCAAGACTCGACTAGACTTAAACAAGTGACTGACAAAGTCCACAAATAAACTAACTTCTTGACCAACTGGCAGTCAGAACAGTCTGCTTGAACAATAAAAAGAATACTAAGCCCAATAGCAATATAACAAGCAACTGCGACACAGAATCAGGAACAAGGAGATAATATAACGACACTAAGTAGGGACCATCTGCAGATCCTCCACGAAAGTCACAAAACTCTCATACTACTGAACCTAAGTTCAGCATAAGAAAATTCCCGACTGTGATAATACACAGATATCAGTACAAGTTAGGTCAGAAGCTACAGCTCAGGACCTGAGTTGTTCAGAGTGTCTATTCGACACGCAACCTCAATACAACGTCGAAAATCACTAAGTCTACACAATGTTCTGTGAACAGTTTCCTGAACTAACAATAATAAGACAAGAGACGATCTTCCAGCAAGGCCTACAAGAGAGATTTAGGCACTTTGTCTGGAATACGTCCAACCACCAAGAGAGTCTAGACCAGATTGAATACTTCAGATGAGGTGAGGACACCCCCCCCTCTATCACGTGAAAGCTCCGTGGACAGCTGCTGCTCAGTAACAACGAGAAGCCGGCAGGGAAACGAGCCACAAGCGATAATTACAGTAGTTAGACAATCAAGACTTGAACTTTGAGCACATAATATGTTAAATCCTACCTAACAACAGGTAACTAAGTCAAATAATAATATAAAACAATAAATTTACAATTTAGCTATTATCGCAAATATAAGCAATATAAAATTATATAAAATGGTTATATACATGTAATATATATACTTACATAGCAACTCATTCAGGGGTTGCAACATCAAGGTACACAGGTCACTGTGGTTCAAGGTACACAGCAGGTCACCGTGACTCAAGGTACAGAGGTCACAGTGAATAGTCAAGGTACACACCAGGTAACTGTGACTCAAGGAACACAGCAGGATATGTGACTCGTCAAGGTACACAGGTCACCGTGACTCGTCAAGGTACACAGGTCACCGTGACTCTAGGTACAGAGGTCACTGTGACTCGTCAAAGCACACAGCAGATCACCTTGACTCATCAAGGTACACAGCAGGTCAACGTGACTCAAGGTACACAGCAGGTCACCGTGACTCAAGGTACACAGCTCACCGTGACTCAAGGTAAACAGCAGGTCACTGTGACTCGTCAAGGTACACAGTAGGTCACCGTGAATCAAGGTACACAGATCACTGTGTCTCAAGGTACACAGGTCACCGTGACTCAAGGTACAGAGGTCACCGTGATTCGTCAAAGTACACAGATCACTGTTTGTCAAGGTACACAGCAGGTCACCGTGACTCAAAGTACACAGCATGTCACCGTGACTCGTCAAGGTACACAAGTCACTGTGACTGAAGGTACACAGATTACTGTGTCTCAAGGTACACAGCAGGTCATCGTGACTCAAGGTACACAGCAGGTCACCGTGACTCGTCAAGGCACACAGGTCACCGTAACTCGCCAAGGTACACAGATCACTGTGACTCGTCAAGGTACACAGCAGGTCACCGTGACTCGTCAAGGTACACAGGTCACCGTGACTCGTCAAGGTACACAGGTCACCGTGACTCGTCAAGGTACACAGATAACTGTGACTCGTCAAGGCACACAGCAGATCACCGTGACCCGTCAAGGTAGACAGGTCACTGTGACTCGTGAAGGTACCTAGCAGGTCACCGTGACTCAAGGTACACAGGTCACCGTGACTCGTCAAGGTACACAAAAGGTCACCGTGACTCGTCAAGGTACACAAGTCATCGTGACTAGTCAAGGTACACAGCAGGTCACCTTGACTCGTCAAGGTACACAGCAGGTTACCGTGACTCAAGGTACACAAGTCACCGTGACTCAAGGTACACAGCAGGTCACCGTGACTCCTCAAGGTACAGAGCAAGTCACCGTGACTCGTCAAGGTACACAGCAGATCACTGTGACTCGACAAGGTACACAGATCACTGTGACTCAAGGTACACAGGTCACCGTGACTCGTCAAGTTACACAGCAGGTCACCGTGACTCGTCAAGGTACACAGCAGGTCACCGTGACTCGTCAAGGTATACAGCAGGTCACGGTGATTCGTCAAGGAACAGAGGTCACCGTGACTCAACGTATACAGCTGGTCACCGTGACTCGTCAAGCTACACACGTCACCGTGACTTAAGGTACACAGGTCACCGTGACTCGTCAAAGTACATAGGTCACCGTGACTCGTCAAGGTACACAGCAGGTCACTGTGACTCGTCAAGGTACACAGCATGTCACCGTGACTCAAGGTACACACGTCACCGTCACTCTTCAAGGTACACGGAGGGTCACCGTGACTCGTCAAGGTACACAGATCACTGTGACTCGTCAAGGTACACAGCAGGTCACAGTGACTAAAGGTACATAGGTCACCGTGACTCGTCAAGGTACACAGCAGGTCACCATGACTCGTAAAGGTACACAGCAGGTCACCGTCACTCAAGGTACACAGCAGGTCCCAGTGACTCGTAAAGATACAGTCACCGTGACTCAAGGTACACAGCAGGTCAATGTGCCTCGTCAAGGTGCACAGGTCACCGTGACTCGTCAAGGTACACAGATCACTTTGACTCGTCAAGGTACACAGCTGGTCACCGTGACTAAAGGTACATAGGTCACCGTGACTCGTCGAGGTGAACATTAAAATGGTATAAAATACCGACAGATTGTTAGGTAAGACACATATGCAACAGTTGGGTATCTTTATTTCGAAACGTTTCGCCTACACAGTAGGCTTCTTCAGTCGAGTACAGAAAAGTTGATAGAAGCAGAAGATACTTGAAGACGATGTAATCAGTCCATCACCCTTAAAGTTTTGAGGTGGTCAGTCCCTCAGTCTGGAGAAGAGCATTGTTCCGTTGTCTGAAACAATATGAAGTTGAAGTGACAGGATGGAGCCTTTATATAGTGCCAGGAGGTGAGACGTAGGTTGCTTTGGGAGGGCAGGTCCCTCTCAAACCCAGCCGTTCTCACTAGTAGAGGTCGAAGTTGATGGTCTGTACCAAGATACCCTTGTGTTGCAGTGTCTGACAGAATGAACATTAAAATGGTATAAAATACCGACAGATTGTTAGGTAAGACACATATGCAACAGTTGGGTATCTTTATTTCGAAACGTTTCGCCTACACAGTAGGCTTCTTCAGTCGAGTACAGAAAAGTTGATAGAAGCAGAAGATACTTGAAGACGATGTAATCAGTCCATCACCCTTAAAGTTTTGAGGTGGTCAGTCCCTCAGTCTGGAGAAGAGCATTGTTCCGTTGTCTGAAACAATATGAAGTTGAAGTGACAGGATGGAGCCTTTATATAGTGCCAGGAGGTGAGACGTAGGTTGCTTTGGGAGGGCAGGTCCCTCTCAAACCCAGCCGTTCTCACTAGTAGAGGTCGAAGTTGATGGTCTGTACCAAGATACCCTTGTGTTGCAGTGTCTGACAGAATGAACATTAAAATGGTATAAAATACCGACAGATTGTTAGGTAAGACACATATGCAACAGTTGGGTATCTTTATTTCGAAACGTTTCGCCTACACAGTAGGCTTCTTCAGTCGAGTACAGAAAAGTTGATAGAAGCAGAAGATACTTGAAGACGATGTAATCAGTCCATCACCCTTAAAGTTTTGAGGTGGTCAGTCCCTCAGTCTGGAGAAGAGCATTGTTCCGTTGTCTGAAACAATATGAAGTTGAAGTGACAGGATGGAGCCTTTATATAGTGCCAGGAGGTGAGACGTAGGTTGCTTTGGGAGGGCAGGTCCCTCTCAAACCCAGCCGTTCTCACTAGTAGAGGTCGAAGTTGATGGTCTGTACCAAGATACCCTTGTGTTGCAGTGTCTGACAGAATGAATATTAAAATGGTATAAAATACCGACAGATTGTTAGGTAAGACACATATGCAACAGTTGGGTATCTTTATTTCGAAACGTTTCGCCTACACAGTAGGCTTCTTCAGTCGAGTACAGAAAAGTTGATAGAAGCAGAAGATACTTGAAGACGATGTAATCAGTCCATCACCCTTAAAGTTTTGAGGTGGTCAGTCCCTCAGTCTGGAGAAGAGCATTGTTCCGTTGTCTGAAACAATATGAAGTTGAAGTGACAGGATGGAGCCTTTATATAGTGCCAGGAGGTGAGACGTAGGTTGCTTTGGGAGGGCAGGTCCCTCTCAAACCCAGCCGTTCTCACTAGTAGAGGTCGAAGTTGATGGTCTGTACCAAGATACCCTTGTGCTGCAGTGTCTGACAGAATGAACATTAAAATGGTATAAAATACCGACAGATTGTTAGGTAAGACACATATGCAACAGTTGGGTATCTTTATTTCGAAACGTTTCGCCTACACAGTAGGCTTCTTCAGTCGAGTACAGAAAAGTTGATAGAAGCAGAAGATACTTGAAGACGATATAATCAGTCCATCACCCTTAAAGTTTTGAGGTGGTCAGTCCCTCAGCCTACTGTGTAGGCGAAACGTTTCGAAATAAAGATACCCAACTGTTGCATATGTGTCTTACCTAACAATCTGTCGGTATTTTATACCATTTTAATGTTCATTCTGTCAGACACTGCAACACAAGGGTATCTTGGTACAGACCATCAACTTCGACCTCTACTAGTGAGAACGGCTGGGTTTGAGAGGGACCTGCCCTCCCAAAGCAACCTACGTCTCACCTCCTGGCACTATATAAAGGCTCCATCCTGTCACTTCAACTTCATATTGTTTCAGACAACGGAACAATGCTCTTCTCCAGACTGAGGGACTGACCACCTCAAAACTTTAAGGGTGATGGACTGATTACATCGTCTTCAAGTATCTTCTGCTTCTATCAACTTTTCTGTACTCGACTGAAGAAGCCTACTGTGTAGGCGAAACGTTTCGAAATAAAGATACCCAACTGTTGCATATGTGTCTTACCTAACACTCGTCAAGGTACACAGCAGGTCACCGAAACTCAAGGTACACAGCAGGTCACCATGACTCGTCAAGGTACACAGCAGGTCACCGTGACTCAAGGTACACAGCAGGTCCACGTGACTCGTAAAGATACAGTCACCGTGACTCAAGGTACACAGCAGGTCAATGTGCCTCGTCAAGGTGCACAGGTCACCGTGACTCGTCAAGGTACACAGATCACTTTGTCTCGTCAAGGTACACAGCAGGTCACCGTGACTAAAGATACATAGGTCACCGTGACTCGTCAAAGTACACAGCAGGTCACCGCAACTCAAGGTACACAGCAGGTCACTATGACTCGTCAAGGTACACAGCAGGTCACCGTGACTCAAGGTACACAGTAGGTCCCCGTGACTCGTCAAGACACAGTCACCGTGACTCTAGGTACACAGCAGGTCAATGTGCCTCGTCAAGGTACGCATGTCACCGTGACTCAGGGTACACAGCAGGTCACCGTGACTCGACGAGGTACACAGCAGGTTACTGTGATTCAAGGAGCACAGCAGGTCACCGTGACTCAAGGTACACAGCAGGTCACCCTGACTCGTCAAGGTACATAGGTCACCGTGATTCAAGTTACACAGCAGGTCACCGTGACTCGTGAAGGTACAAATCAAGTCACTGTGACTCGTCAAGCTACACAGCAGGTCACCGTGTCTCAAGGTACACAGGTCACCGTGACTCGTCAAGGTACACAGCAGGTCACTGTGACTCGTCGAGGTACACAGGTCACCGTGACTCGTCAAGGTGCACAGATCACTGTGACTCGTCGAAGTACACAGCAGGTCGCCTGACTCGTCTAGGCATGCAGCAGGTCACCGTGACTCAAGATACAAAGCATGTCACTGACTCGTCAAAGCACAGAGCAGGTCACCTTACCTTGTCAAGCTACACAGCAGGTCACCATGACTCGTCAAAGTACACAGCAGGTCACCGTTACTCAAGGTACACAGCAGGTCCACGTGACTCGTCAAGGTACACAGGTCACCGTGACTCGTCAAGGTACATAGGGCACTGTGACTCGTCAAATTACAGAGCAGGTCACTGTGACTCGTCAAGGCACACAGCAGGTCACTGTGACTCAATGTACACAGCACGACACCGAGAATCGAGGTACACATTTCACCGGGACTCATCAAGGTACATAGGTCACCGTGACTCAAGAAACACAGCAGGTCACTCTGACTCATCAAGGTACACAGCAGGTTTCCGTGAGTCGTCAAGGTACAGAGGTCACCGTGACTCGTCAAGGTACACAGAAGAGCATCGTGACTCGTCAAGGTACACAGGTCACCGTGACTCGTCAAAGTACACAGCAGGTCATCGTGACTCGTCAAGGTACACAGGTCACCGTGACTCGTCGAGGTACACAGGTCACCGTGACTCAAGGTACACAGCAGGTCACCGTGACTCAAGGTACACAGGTCACCGTGACTAGTCAAGTTACACAGCAGGTCACCGTCACTAAAGGTACACAGCAGGTCACCGTGACTCCTCAAGGTAGACAGGTCACCGTGACTCGTCAAGGTACTCAGCAGGTCCCCGTGACTCTTGGTACACAGGTCACTGTGACTCGTCAAGGCACACAGCTGGTCACCTTGACTCGTGAAGGTACACAGCAGGTCATCGTGACTCAAGGTACACAACAGGTCACTGTGACTCGTCAAGGTACACACGTAACAGTGACTCAAGGTACACAGCAGGTCACCGTGACTCAAGGTACACAGCAGGTCACCGTGACTCAAGGTACACAGGTCACCGTGACTAGTCAAGGTACACAGCAGGTCACCGTCACTAAAGGTACACAGCAGGTCACCGTGACTCCTCAAGGTAGACAGGTCACCGTGACTCGTCAAGGTACTCAGCAGGTCCCCGTGACTCTCCGTACACAGGTCACTGTGACTCGTCAAGGCACACAGCTGGTCACCTTGACTCGTGAAGGTACACAGCAGGTCATCGTGACTCAAGGTACACAAGAGGTCACTGTGAATCGTCAAGGTACACACGTAACAGTGACTCAAGGTACACAGCAGGTCACCGTGACTCAAGGTACACAGCAGGTCACCGTGACTCAAGGTACACAGCAAGTCACACAGGCTCGTCAAGGTACACAGCAGGTCACCGTGACTCAAGGTACACAGGTCACCGTGATTCGTCAAGGTACATAGGTCTCCGTGACTCGTCAAGGTACACAGCAGTTCACAATGACTCGTCAAGGTAGACAGGTCACCGTGACTCAAGGTACATAGGTCACCATGATTCAAGATATACACGTCACCTGACTCGTCAGGGCACAGAGCAGGTCACCGTGATTCGTCAAGGTAAACAGCAGGTCACTGTGACTCATCAAGGTACACAGTAGGTCACAGTGACTCAAGGTACACAGGTCACCGTGACTCTTCAAGGTACACATCAAGTCACCGTGACTCGTCAAGATACATAGGTCACCGTGTCTCGTCAAGGTACACAACAGGTCACCGTGACTCCTCAAGGTACACAGGTCACCGTGACTCAAGGTACACAGATCACCGTGACTCGTCAAGGTATACAGGTCTCCGTGACTCGTCAAGGCACACAGTAGGTCACCGTGACCCGTCAAGGTAAACAGGTCACTGTGACTCGTCAAGGTACACAGCAGGTCACCGTGACTCTTCAAGGTGCACAGCAGGTAACCATGAGTCAAGGTACTCAGCAATTCAGCGTGACTCGTCAAGGTACACAGCAGGTCACTGTGACTCGTCAAGGTGCACAGCAAGTAACCTTGACTCGACAAGCTAAACAGGTCACCGTGACTCAAGGTACATAGCAGGTCACCGTGACTCAAGGTACACAGCAGGTCACCCTGACTCGTCAAGGTACACAGCAGGTCACCGTGACTCAAGGTACACAGCAAGTCCCCGTGACTCGTCAAGTTATACAGGTCACTGTAACTCGTCAATGCACACATCAGATCACCGTGACTCGTCAAGGTGCACAACATGTCACTGTGACTCGTCAAGGTACACAGGTCACCGTTACTCATGAACGTACTCAGGTCACCGTGACTCCTCAAGGTACATAGCAAGACACCGTGACTCAAGTTACACAGGCCACCGTGACTCAAGGTACACAGCAGGTCACCGTGACTCAAGGTACACAACCAGTCACAGTGACTTGTCAAGGTACACAGCAGGTCACCGTGACTCAAGGTACACAGCATTTCACCGTGACTCGTCAAGGTACACATGTCACCGTGACTCGTCAAGGTGCACAGCAGGTCACTGTGACTCGTCAAGGTAATCAGCAAGTCACTGTTACTCCTGAACGTACACAGCAGGCCACCGTGACTCCTCAAGGTACATAGCAAGTCACCGTGACTCAAAATGCACAGGTCACCGTGACTCATCAAGGTACACAGCAGGTCACCGTGACTCGTCAAGGTACACAGCAGGTCACCGTGACTCGTAAAGGTACACAGCAGGTCACCGTGACTCGTCAAGGTACACATCAGGTCACCGTTACTCGTCAAGGTATACAGCAGGTCACCGTGACTCAAGGTACACAGCAGGTCACCGTGACTCGTCGAGGTACAGAGCAGGTCGCCGTTACTCCTCAATGTACACAGCAGGTCACCGTGACTCAAGGTACACAGGTCACCTGACTCGTCAAGGTACACAGCAGGTCAAAGTGACTCGTCAAGGAACACAGATTACTGTGACTCAAGGTACACAGCAGGTCACCGTGACTCGTCAAGGTACACAGGTTACCGTGGCTAAAGGTACAGAGCAGGTCACCGTGACTCGTCAAGGTACATAGGTCATCGTGACTCGTCAAGGTACACAGCAGGCCGTCGTGACTAGGTACACAGCAGGTCACTGTGACTCGTCAAGGCACACAGCAGATCACCTTGACTCGTCAAGGTACACAGCAGATCACCGTGACTCAAGGTACACACGTCACCGTGACTCATCAAGGTACAGTCACCGTGACTCAAGGTACACAACAGGTCAATGTGACTCGTCAAGGTACACAGGTCACCGTGAGTCGTCAAGGAACATAGCAGGTCACTGACTGGTGAAGGTACACAGGTCACTGTGACTCGTCAAGGTACACAGGTAACGGTGACTTAAGGTACACAGTAGGTCACAGTGACCCGTCAAGGTATATAACAGGTTACTGTGATTCAAGGTACACAGCAGGTCACCGTGACTCAAGGTACACAACAGGTCACCCTGACTCGTCAAGGTACAGTCACCGTGACTCAAGGTACACAGCAGGCAAATGTGACTCAAGGTACACAGGTCACCGTGAGTCGTAAAGGAACATAGCAGTTCACTGTGACTCGTCAAGGTACACAGCAGGTCACTGTGACTCGTCAAGGTACACAGGTAACCCTGACACAAAGGTACACAGTAGGTCACCGTGACTCGTCAAGGTACACAGGTTACTGTGATTCAAGGTACACAGCAGGTCACCGTGACTCAAGGTACACAACAGGTCACTGTGACTCGTCAATATACACAGCAAGTCACCGTGACTCGTCAAGGTACACAGCAGGTCACCGTGACTCGTCAAGGTACACATGTCACCGTGACTCGTCAAGGTACACAGCAGGTCACCGTTACTCAAGGTACACAGTTCACCATGACTCAAGGTACACAGCAGGTCACCGTGACTCGTCAAGGTACAAAGGTCATCGTGACTCGTCAAGGTACACAGATCACTGTGACTCGTCGAAGCACTGCAGGTCACCTGACTAGTCAAGGTATGCAGCAGGTCTCCGTGACTCAAGGTACAGAGGTCACAGTGACTCAAGATACACAGCATGTCACTGACTCGTCAAAGCACAGAGCAGGTCACCTTGACTTCTCAAGTTACAGAGCAGGTCACCATGACTCAAGGTACACAGCAAGGTCACCGTGACTCATCAAGGTACACAGCAGGTCACCGTTACTCCTCAAGGTACACAGGTCACCGTGACCCAAAGCACACAGGCCACCGTGACTCGTCAAGGTACACATATCACTGGACTCAAGGTACACAGCAAGGTCACCGTGACTCATCAAGATACACAGCAGGTCACAGTTACTCCTCAAGGTACACAGTATGTCACCGTGGATCAATGTACACAGGTCACCGTGACTCGTCAAGGTACACAGCAGGTCACCGTGACTCGTCAAGGTACACAGGTCACCGTAACTCGTCAAGGTACACAGCAGGTCACCGTGACTCGTCAAGGTACACAGGTCACCGTGACTCGTCAAGGTACACAGCAGGTCACCGTGACTCGTCAAGGTACACAGGTCACCGTGACTCGTCATGGTACACAGCAGCTAACCGTGACTCTTCAAGGTACACAGCAGGTCACGGTGACTCAATGTACACATCAGGTCACCGTAACTCTAGGTACACAGGTCACCGTTACTCGTCAAGGTACACAGGTATCCCTGACTCGACAAGGAACACAGCAGGTCACCGTGACCCCTTCAAGGTACACAACAGGTTAACGTGACTCGATAAGGTACACAGGTCACCGTAACTCGTCAAGGTACACAGCAGGTCACCGTGACTCGTCAAGGTAAACAGGTCACTGTGACTCGTCAAGGTACACAGCAGGTCACCGTGACTCCTCAAAGTACACATCAGGTCATCGTGACTCGTCAAGGTACACAGGTCACCGTGTCTCGTCAAGGTACACACGTCACCGTGACTCAAGGTACACAGCAGGTCACCGTGACTCAAGGTACACAGCAGGTCACCGTCACTCAAGGCACACAGCAGGTCACCGTGACTCCTGAAGTTAGACAGGTCACTGTGACTCGTCAAAGTACACATCAGGTCACCGTGTCTCGTCAAGGTACACACTTCACCGTGACTCAAGGTACACAGCAGGTCGCCGTGACTCTCGGTACACAGCAGGTCTCTGTAACTCGTCAAGGCACACAGCTGGTCACCTTGACTCGTAAAGGTACACAGGTCATCGTGACTCAAGGTACACAGCAGGTCACCGTGACTCGTCAAGGTACAGAGGTAACAGTGACTCAAGGTGCACAGCAGGTCTCTGTGACTCGTCAAGGAAAAGAGTAGGTCACTGTGACTCAAGGTACACAACAGGTCACTGTGACAAGGCACACAGATCACTGTGTCTAGTCAAGGTGCACAGCAGGTCACCATCACTCGTCAAGGTACACAGGTCACTGTGACTCTTCAAGGTACACAGATCACTATTACTCGTCAATGTACACAGCAGGTCACCGTGACTCGTCGAGGTACACATGTCGCCTTGACTCGTCAAGGTACACAGCAGGTCACCGTGACTCAAGTTACACAGATCTCTGTGACTCAAGGTACACAGGTCACAGTGACTCTTCAAGGTGCACAGCAGGTCACAGTGACTCAAGGTACACAACAGGTCACCAAGACTCGTCAAGGTACACAGGTCACCGTGACGCGTCAATGTACACCGCAGGTCACCATGACTCAAGTACACAGCCAGGTACATAGATCACCGTGACTCTTCAAGGTACACAGGTCACTGTGACTCGTCAAGGTACACAGCAGGTCACCGTTGCTCTTCAAGGTGCAAAGCAGGTCACCGTGACTCAAGGTACACAGCAGGTCACTGAGACTCAAGATACACAGCAGGTCACCGTGACTCCTGAAGTTACCCAGACCTCTGTGACTCAAGGTACACAGGTCACCGTGACTCGTCAAGGTACTCAGCAGGTCACCGTGACTCAAGGTACACAGCAGATCACCATGACTCGTCAAGGTACACAGGTCACCGTGACTCGTCAAGGTACACCGCAGGTCACCGTGACCAAAGGTACACAGCATGTCACCGTGACTCATCAAGGTACACAGGTCACCGTGACTCGTCAAGGTACACAGGTCACTGTGACTCGTCAAGGTACACAGCAGGTCACTGTGGCTCGTCAAGGTGCACAGCAAGTCGCCGTGACTCGTCAAGCGTCAAAGGTCACCGTGACTCAAGGTACACAGCAGGTCACCGTGACTCAAGTTATACAGGTCACCGTGACTCGTCAAGGCACATATCAGGTCACCGAAACTCGTCAAGGTGCACAGCAGGTCACTGTGACTCGTCAAGGTGCACAGGTCGCCGTTACTCGTGAACGTACACAGCAGGTCACCGTGACTCAAGGTACATAGCAAGTCACCGTGACTCAAGGTACACAGGTCACTGTGACTCGTCAAGGTACATAGCAGGTCACCGTGACTCGTGAAGGTACACAGTAGGTCACCATGACTCAAGGTACACTGCAGGTCACCGTGATTCAAGTTACACAGGTCATAGTGACTTGTCAAGGTACACAGCAGGTCACCGTGACTCAAGGTACACAGCAGGTCACCGTGACTCAAGGTACACAGCAGATCACCATGACTTGTCAAGGTACACAGGTCACCGTGACTCGTCAAGGTACACCGCAGGTCACCGTGACCAAAGGTACACAGCATGTCACCGTGACTCATCAAGGTACACAGGTCACCGTGACTCGTCAAGGTACACAGGTCACTGTGACTCGTCAAGGTACACAGCAGGTCACTGTGGCTCGTCAAGGTGCACAGCAAGTCGCCGTGACTCGTCAAGCGTCAAAGGTCACCGTGACTCAAGGTACACAGCAGGTCACCGTGACTCAAGTTATACAGGTCACCGTGACTCGTCAAGGCACATATCAGGTCACCGTAACTCGTCAAGGTGCACAGCAGGTCACTGTGACTCGTCAAGGTGCACAGGTCGCCGTTACTCGTGAACGTACACAGCAGGTCACCGTGACTCAAGGTACATAGCAAGTCACCGTGACTCAAGGTACACAGGTCACTGTGACTCGTCAAGGTACATAGCAGGTCACCGTGACTCGTGAAGGTACACAGTAGGTCACCATGACTCAAGGTACACTGCAGGTCACCGTGATTCAAGTTACACAGGTCATAGTGACTTGTCAAGGTACACAGCAGGTCACCGTGACTCAAGGTACACAGCAGGTCACCGTGACTCAAGGTACACAGCAGATCACCATGACTTGTCAAGGTACACAGGTCACCGTGACTCGTCAAGGTACACCGCAGGTCACCGTGACCAAAGGTACACAGCATGTCACCGTGACTCATCAAGGTACACAGGTCACCGTGACTCGTCAAGGTACACAGGTCACTGTGACTCGTCAAGGTACACAGCAGGTCACTGTGGCTCGTCAAGGTGCACAGCAAGTCGCCGTGACTCGTCAAGCGTCAAAGGTCACCGTGACTCAAGGTACACAGCAGGTCACCGTGACTCAAGTTATACAGGTCACCGTGACTCGTCAAGGCACATATCAGGTCACCGTAACTCGTCAAGGTGCACAGCAGGTCACTGTGACTCGTCAAGGTGCACAGGTCGCCGTTACTCGTGAACGTACACAGCAGGTCACCGTGACTCAAGGTACATAGCAAGTCACCGTGACTCAAGGTACACAGGTCACTGTGACTCGTCAAGGTACATAGCAGGTCACCGTGACTCGTGAAGGTACACAGTAGGTCACCATGACTCAAGGTACACTGCAGGTCACCGTGATTCAAGTTACACAGGTCATAGTGACTTGTCAAGGTACACAGCAGGTCACCGTGACTCAAGGTACACAGCAGGTCACCGTGACTCGTCAAGGTATACAGGTCACTGTGACTCGTCAAGTTATTCCGGTCACCGTGACTCGTCAAGGTGCTCAGGTCACTGTGACCCGTGAAGGTACATAGCAGGTCACCGTTACTCCTGAACGTACATAGCAGGTCACCGTGACTCGTCAAGGTACGCAGGTCACCGTGACTCAAGGTACACGGCTGGTCACCGTGACTCAAGGTACACAGCAGGTTACCATGACTCTTCAAGGTACACAGGTCACCCTTACTCAAGGTACACAGCATGTGATGTAGTTCAGCTGGGCTTGTGAGGTATCTGGGGAGACCTAATTTAACCAATTATATGGTCACACCTTGCCTTGGCAAACGTCTGTCAGCCACGCCTTTTCGGCTTAAGACTGAGGTCTTTTGTTCTGGACGGCGTCAGACCTCGGCGTCGGATCAACACCACGTGTGCACACCTCATTGTGGGGGGTGCTCTCGTGACAATATAAGCCCAAGGAACAGCTGAGTAGGGAGATTCGTGCAGAGCTCTGGCCTGGGTGCAGAGCTCCTGAGCAGAGACTTCGAGTGGAGCTGCTGCTGGGGTGCAGGGCTCAGGAGAAGGCTGCTGAAATCTCTGGAGGAGACTGTTGGAGGCATTGGGCTGAGTACTGGTTTGGCGCAGTACTCGTGCTGTGTAGGTCTTGGGACCTGTGGCTTAGTTCCTGTGATGAACTGCCCTCTGAACTATATTGTAAGTTATATTCATTTTCGTCAAGTTGATTGTATTCCCTGTCTCACTGCTTCTGTGTACCACCCCATTTATCTAAACCCCAATGATGTACTCCTGTTCCCAAATATATTATTGTAATAGGACTTAATAATAAACTGTGTTTGAGTAGAATAGTAATATTCACTGTCCCCGTTATTTACTCATTTCTCCATTTATTTATGTTTAGTTAAAGTAGTGAGAGGGTGAGTAGTGTGGTGGGTAGAGTAATGAAAGGTGAAGGTGTAGTCACCAGTGACCTCACATTACCTACCGGCCTCCGCCCTCATCTCCTACTGCCTCGCCTGTCACCTACCTGCCACCTCGCCTGCCTATCCCCTGCCTATACATACTCCCTTACTCCCATATTCCCCGATTATGCTTACGAATCATTACCCCACTTCATGACATGGTGGCAGCGGTGGGATTCTTATTATTTTTATTATAGCAATCAGTCCCATGTGCCTTTTTGACTGCTCGGTTATACTTATGTTATGCTACCATTTGCTACCATTGTTTTTCTTGTGTGTGTAAAGTTTAAGTAAATATCTTTGTGATATTATAGTCCTTGTGACCTTAGCCGACCCTTTTTGATGGTGGGTCTGAGTAATTGTTTGGGTGTAATATTATATTTGGTGGAGTTGGTTGTTGGTTTGGGATGAATGGTGGAAGTTATGAGTGTTTGGGTGAGACTTTTGGGGGAAGCAATTACTGGCCAAAATTGAATATTTACAGAGGAATGAGATGTCACCCAGCCCGCCTTGGAAGACTAGTCCACAACTGTCACCCACTGAAGAGCTACCTATGATTGCTATCCACCTTATGTGCCCAGTCACCCAGCTGATGTGCCCTAGTATTGCGGCCCTGGTCTGTCATCCATTGTAGTGGGTGTCTGTCTGCGTCACCCAGCCTCTGTGACCATCACCCAGGGACCGCCAGTAACCCGCAGTTGCCAGGGATGGGTGACCGCACCTGCTGTTGATGACCTGAAGTGACCTCACCTCACCTCGAGCAATTGACCATAGCCTGCTACTGCTGATGTCGGCTGCTGTGATGCTGTCTGCTATGCAGTAGCCGTGCTGTGATGCTGCGATGCTGCCTAGCTCAGGAGGAGATGGCGGTGATGCTGCACTGGTGTGTGAGGGATCCTGGCTGGTGTGCCAGGACAGGAGAATCTACTATGAAGGAGCTGCCATCCTCGGAGATGTGGAAGGACGTGAGCCGCGGAGATGGACTCCAGCTGCTGGGACCAGCCTGCTTTCAAGGGCGGTATGGAGGTGTATCCTGCCTTGCTGGTCGACCTGTACGACCGGTATGCGAGGATGTCCTGCCAGCCATGAGAGACAATTGAGAGTATGAGATGTCCCCAGCCTACTTTGACTTGCCGGAAGTGTTAGTGTTACCTGTGTAAAATAAGGTGACCTTGAAAACGGTCCAGTGATTATGGCCGCCTTGTTTTATGAGGCCAGTGAATCCTAGTAGTGGCATAGGATAATGGAGGGTCTTAGCTGCGATGCCTGCCCTGTCTCGATTTTCAGATGTTGTAGTGTGCATGTGAAGTGTGCTGAAAATGCGACCTTGGTGGTCGTGAAGTGGTCCAGTTGCAGTTACTTGAAAGAATGGAACCCGTTGGAGCAGTTTTCCACGCCATAGAAGCCTAGAGAGGTTTGGCCCAATGGATAACGTGCGAGGGTGACTAGCATTGGCTAGTGCATTTCTAGTAGAAGTAGGGAAGGCACTGGAGCCCAATATTTAGGTTTAAGGAGAGATGACGGGTAAGGAGGCTTTGCACCAGAGAGCAACTATTATGCTGGTCAACTGCCAGGTGTACTGATTACGCTGCCTTGTGGTAGTTGAGGAGGTTGAGGGAAATATATGTAATTGAATAATTTTGTATTATGTATAATTTTGTCTTTGTATTGTAATAGATTTAAGGGGTTAGGATTAAAATAGTCTAATAACTTAGGACAAATTGTCCTAGTTCTCAGACATTTTAAATTGGGGGAGAAAGGGGGATGTGATGTAGTTCAGCTGGGCTTGTGAGGTATCTGGGGAGACCTAATTTAACCAATTATATGGTCACACCTTGCCTTGGCAAACGTCTGTCAGCCACGCCTTTTCGGCTTAAGACTGAGGTCTTTTGTTCTGGACGGTGTCAGACCTCGGCGTCGGATCAACACTACGTGTGCACACCTCATTGTGGGAGGTGCTCTCGGGACAATATAAGCCCAAGGAATAGCTGAGTATGGAGATTCGTGCGGAGCTCTGGCCTGGGTGCAGAGCTCCTGAGCAGAGACTTTGAGTGGAGCTGCTGCTGAGGTGCAGGGCTCAGGAGAAGGCTGCTGAAGTCTCTGGAGGAGACTGTTGGAGGCATTGGGCAGAGTACAGGCTTGGCGCAGTACTCGTGCTGTGTAGGTCTTGGGACCTGTGGCTTAGTTCCTGTGATGAACTGCCCTCTGAACTATATTGTAAGTTATATTCATTTTCGTCAAGTTGATTGTATTCCCTGTCTCACTGCTTCTGTGTACCACCCCATTTATCTAAACCCCAATGATGTACTCCTGTTCCCAAATATATTATTGTACAAGGACTTAATAAACTGTGTTTGAGTAGAATAGTAATATTCACTGTCCCCGTTATTTACTCATTTCTCCATTTATTTATGTTTAGTTAAAGTAGTGAGAGGGTGAGTAGTGTGGTGGGTAGAGTAATGAGAGGTGAAGGTGTAGTCACCAGTGACCTCACATTACCTACCGGCCTCAGCCCTCATCTCTCCTACCACTTCGCCTGCCTGTCCCCTGCCTACTGACTCCCTCCGCTTACCCCCATATTCCCCTAAGGTACACAGCAGCTCACTGTGACCCGTCAAGGTGCACAGCAAGTGACCATGACTCGTCAAGCTACACAGGTCACCGTGACTCGTCAAGGTACACAGCAGGTCACTCTGACTCAGGGTGCACAGCAGGTCACCGTGACTCAAGGTACACAGTAGGTCAATGTGACTCGTCAAGGTACACAGCAGGTGACCATGACTAAAGGCACACAGGTCACCGTGACTCGTCAAGGTACAGAGGTCACCGTGACTTGTCAAGGAACACTGCAGGTCACAGTGACTCAAGGTACACAGGTCACCGTGTCTCGTGAAGGTACACAGGTCACCGTGACTCGTCAAGGTACACAGGTCACTGTGACTCGTCAAGGTACACAGGTCACTGACTCGCCATGGTGCACAGCAAATCACCGTGACTCGTCAAGCTACACAGGTCAC
Source organism: Cherax quadricarinatus (assembly GCF_038502225.1). Classification (NCBI taxonomy): domain Eukaryota; kingdom Metazoa; phylum Arthropoda; class Malacostraca; order Decapoda; family Parastacidae; genus Cherax; species Cherax quadricarinatus. The sequence continues at coordinate 27,291,167 of NC_091350.1, read as the reverse complement.
CGTGACTCAAGGTACATAGCAGGTCACCGTGACTCGTCAAGCTACACAGGTCACCGTGACTCAAGGTACATAGCAGGTCACCGTGACTCGTCAAGGTACAAAGCAGGTCACTGTGACTCAAGGTACAGAGGTCACCATGACTCAAGGTACATCGGTCACAGTGACTCGTCTAGGTACACGGCAGGTCACCGTGACTCGTCAAGGCACACAGGTCACCGTGACTCGTCAAGGTACACAGGTCACCCTGACTCGTCAAGGTACACAGGTCACCGTGACTCAAGGTACACAGGTCACCGTGACTCGTCAAGGTACACAGCAGGTCACCGTGACTCGTCAAGGTTCACAGCAGATCACCGTGACTAAAGGTACACAGGTCACCGTGACTCAAGGTACACAGCAGGTCACCGTGACTCAAGGTACACAGCAGGTCACCGTTACACGTCAAGGTACACAGGTCACCGTGACTCGTCAAGGTACACAGCAGGTCACTGTGACTCGTCAAGGTGCACAGCAAGTGACCGTGACTCGTCAAGCTACACAGGCCACCGTGACTCAAGGTACACAGCAGGTCACAGTGACTCGTCAAGGTACACAGCAGGTCACCGTGACTCAAGGTACACAGCAGGTCACCGTGACTCAAGGTACACAGCAGGTCACCGTGACTCAAGGTACACAGCAGGTCACCGTGACTCAAGGTACACAGCAGGTTACTGTGACTCGTCAAGGTGCACAGCAAGTGACCGTGACTCGTCAAGCTACACAGGCCACCGTGACTCAAGGTACACAGCAGGTCACCGTGACTCAAGGTACACAGCAGGTCACCGTGACTCGTCAAGGTACACAGGTCACCGTGACTCAAGGTACACAGCAAGTCACCGTAACTCGTCAAGTTATATAGGTCACCGTGACTCCTCAAGGCACACATCAGGTCACCGTGACTCGACAAGGTGCACAGCAGGTCACTGTGACTCGTCAAGGTACACAGCAGGTCACCGTTACTGTGAACCTACACAGCAGGTCACGGTAACTCCTCAATGTACATAGCAAGTCACCGTGACTCAAGTTTCACAGGTCACCGTGACTCGTCAAGGTACACAGAAGGTCACCGTGACTCGTCAAGGTACACAGGTCACCGTGACTCAAGGTACACAGCAGGTCACCGTGACTCGTCAAGGTACACAGGTTACCGTGACTCAAGGTACACAGCAGGTCACCGTGACTAGTCAATGTACACAGCAGGTCACTGTGACTCGTCAATGTACACAGCAGGTCACCGTGACTCAAGGTACACAGCAGGGCACCGTGACTCTTCAAGGTACACAGCAGGTCACTGTGACTCGTCAATACTCCCTCGTTATCAGGCAGTTGCTTCATAATTTTGCTTTCGCTGATAATTGTGCAATTTTGCTCATATCTTAAATCCGTTCGAAGAATTTTCCTTGTAGGAGGAGAGAGAGAGAGAGAGAGAGAGAGAGAGAGAGAGAGAGAGAGAGAGAGAGAGAGAGAGAGAGAGAGAGAAAGAGAGAGAGAGAGAGAGAGAGAGAGAGAGAGTGAAGACGTGTCACAGTGTGCTCCACAAACTTTCTTAATATTACTTAATTAACTACGAGGGTTGGTGAGGACAAAAACTGTTCAGTGACGTAGTACTACCTACAACACATTAGTATAAATAAGCCAACTCCTCCAAACTCACAAACTACTATTTAGTCACTTAGCCATAATACCAACTTACCTCATAATTTGTAATATTTTAAAATAAAGAATTAAACTAAGTCTGCCCGAAATGCCTAGCCATGCTAGGCGTTCTAGTGGTACACTCTGTAATCATTATTTAACTACATGTAAACCACACAACAACCAAATTCTGTAAATTCAACATTGTAATCTTTATAGAGAATAAACTTTGAATTTGAATTTGAATATAGGCAATATCAGTGATATTTAAGTGTGGTATGGTGAAGATATGGTGTGAGTGAGGGGACAGTGGCAGGCCTTAGGGGTGACGTCACTATTGCCTTCACAGTGAGCATCTAATATTATGTGTTTTGTGCTATGTACTAGCATCTGGTGCTTTATAACAACGTGACTGGTACAATGCAACATAGTGATTTGTGTAACATCTTCCTTTAGTGAAAAAGTGGATAGTATAAACAGTGTTTATTAAGTAATAGTGAGATGGCAACACTTCCAGCTCGCCGGCCCACTGCTGCCCTCACTACCCACCCAGCTATAAACACTCCCACGATACCGCCACCCACTCTCTCTCTCTCCTGTGAACTTCATTGCAAACCTACAACGCCTCCTCTGGGATGACTTCACACCGTAAAATAGCAAGAATATCTATGTTATCTGGCTATTGTCCCAGTAGTTACTGCAGTGTTTGTGGGTATACCACAAGGGGCAAAATTCTTCTTAGATGTAAGGAGCCTACCTGTTCCAACTATTGCCACACAGATTGCATTCCACAAAAAGAATTTTGTTGCAACCAGGTTGAAAACTTAAGAAAATTGAAGGATATCCATAATCCTGTGGTATATGTGGATACAAGCCTGGAGCTACAGGAGGAAGTTTCAGAAGTCCTACCTCAGGGACTCCTGTCCAAAGATCAAGACTGCCCTCGTGGGCTGTGTTGTAAAGTTGCAGCTAAGATAATCCATCAGAGGGAAGCACTTCATGAGCTTCTCAAATCATCAGATAACCTTCAAGCTATTGTAGAAGGTCAGTGCAAACCTACATCAAGTGACATAAGCTGATGGTAACACTGTTGACAAAGACTGGAAGTCCCACACTGAGCTTAACTCATGGGTAAATAACTGGTGGAATTCTGTCATCGCTAAGGCCCCACAGATTGACAGAGTTCAAAACACTACCTTCGGGAATTCTAACAATTCCTCTGACCACCACAGAGGAAACAAATCCTCTTCCCAGCAACGAAGGAATCCTTGGATCTCTTAATTCCCCTACACCTGACATCTCTGCTACAGCCACTGCCAGTCCACTAGACAGTGCACATACCATCTCTGATCCTACACCTGTCAGCACACCTGCCGACACTATTCCAGTATCTGGCAGCAGTGCTTCATCGGCAAGTTCTGAGTCAGGAGTTTCTCCACCAGAGATTGGTGCAGTTAATAATCAGGGAACTATCACTGCACCTGATCACCTACTGTGCCAAAGTACAAACAGCAGGGACACATCTGTCAGAACTGGTAGTGGATGAGGTAGAGGACGTGGAAGAGGACGTGGAGGAGGAAGACATCTACAGCCGTCTCACCCTCCACTAACACAGTCCCAGCGGCAGAACCTGAGGACAAATCAGCAAAACACAGGAGGTGCAACAAATCATAGTCCACCCTCCCAGGCACCTAGGCTGTGCTCTCGCTGTCACCGGAAGGGGCACACCGCCAACAACTGCCTGCGAGATACCAGGTGCAATTACTGCTACAAGAAAGGACATCAGGAGGACCAGTGTCGGAAGAAAAAGGAACTTGACAGACAGGACCACCTGTTTAGAGACCTGTTCTCGGAACAAACAAGCAGGATCTCTGAATTGGTGAACACACTCACACGTCACCCACTCAGCTACTCCTATCTCAGCCCAGCAGGTGGTACTGTGCCTTATACAAGACCACAGACCTACATCCCTGCGGCTGCTTCAGTACCCTACCTCTCTCAAGGGCAGGCACCTTACACGCCTTACACACCCACCACCTCAAGTTGACCACATCATGAGGAGCCAGTCTATCAGCATCCTGTCGGCCAACATTAGAGGTTTCATTATTAATGTTGGAGAGCTCACACATAGTTTTGTGAACACTCGACGTCCCGACATGATAGCTGTTGTTGAAACATTTTTGGACGACAGGACTCCAGAAAATTTTGCAAGAATTGCTGGCTACACCTCATGGATGAGAAGAGACAGGCAAGGGCAAGGAGGAGGTGTTGCTGTGTGCTTCTCTAAAAGTGTTCATGCCCAGCACATTGATGTTGCCACCCCTACTCATCTTGAAATGATGTTCTTCAAGCTCTGCATAAACACTAGTACCTCTGTACCAGCATGTGCAATGTACAGACCTCAGTGGCAACATGCAGACCCCATCAACTTCCTAATGGAAAATATTGACTCCCTTCTGATACAACACAACTGTCAACATATCATAATTGTTGGTGACCTCAACCAACACCTTATACAGAGGGACTTTGATAACCTTCTTGCAGTATTTGACATGACAAACTTTGTTGATTTCCCTACTCATATCTCTGGCTCCTCCCTTGACCCAGTAGTGAATGATCTGGCAGAAGGTATAGTCACTTGTCAACCCCTCTGCTATGTTGGATCATCTGGCCACAAGGCTGTTTTTACGACACTTAAGATCCCAACAGAACGGGGTTAGGAGTCCACACGCACAACGTGGCTATGGGTAAGAGGTAATTGGCCAGTCCTTTGCTCTGAGCTCGCCACCACCGATTGGAATGCTCTTCTCCAAGGGGATGTTGACAATCAAGTGAAAGCCTTCACTGGACACATCCTTAATCTACAACAAGAACACATTCCTCACCGGCAATATGTGACGAAGCCTACAGATCAGCCTTGGTTTGGCTTTCGTTGTAGAGAGGCTGCTACTGCTAAGTACAAAGCATGGCGAAGGTATAAGAGACATCCTACCACCTATAACAGGAACTTGCACAGGCAAGCCTGTAGGCATATGGGTGACGTTCAAAAGTGGGCCATTGCTAAATGGAAGGTGGACACAAAAAGAAAGCTAGCATCAGGTAGGGTAGGCTCCAAAACCTGGTGGTCCCTGGTCAAGGACAGACAAGGTTATCTGCCTGATGAACTCATTCCACCTCTAAATCGACAGGATGGGACCACCTCTACTAGTAGTCAAGAGAAGGCGGACCTCTTTGCCGAACATTTTGCTACCAAAATGCAAGTTCCTGATCCAGCAAGGGGCCCTCCTTGGCTAGCTGCAAGGACTGTGTCAAAACTGTCAGTGGTGACAATAAGGCAGGAGGAGGTGCATTTCCTTTTTAAATCGCTTGACCAAGAAAAGGCTGTGGGCCCAGACAAGTTGAGCCCAAGATTGCTGAGAAGATTTGCAGATCAGCTAGCAGCACCTCTAACTCGCATCTTTCAGCACTGCCTAGTACAGTGTAAATGGCCCTCTCTGTGGAAAGAGGCAAATGTAGTCCCTGTTTACAAAAAGAAGAGCAGAGCAGAAATCAGCAACTACAGACCAGGGTCACTCCTGTCAATCACTGGTAAGATCCTTGAGACAATAATCTCAAGACAAATGACAGAGTTTTTTGACTACCACTCACTACTTTGTGATCGTCAATATGGCTTGGGGAAAGGTTACTCTGCTGCTGATCTGTTGTTAAACCTCTCCACTAAGTGGCACCAGTCACTGGATGAATCCAAAGTCAGCTGTGTGGTAGCACTGGACATTGGTGGTGCTTTCGACAGGGTGTGGCACCAGGGCCTCTTAGCAAAACTTCAAGCACTGGGAATTGCAGGCTCTACGCTGTCTCCTCAGTGATTACCTTCATGGTAGATCTCTAAGTGTAGCTCTCAATGGAACGGAATAAGCAAGACATAATATTGGGGCAATTGTTCCACAAGGAAGCGTGTTGGGACCATTGTTATGGAATGTCTACTTCAACGACCTTCTTCATCTCAAACCAGAATCCCATGCATATGCAGATGACTGTACACTGACATTCACTTATCCAAGAGAAGAAATGCCAGCTGCTATAAGCTACATCAATCACCAGCTAAGAGCTATATCAGCTTGGGGAAATAGATGGCAAGTAACATTTGCACCTGAGAAAACACAAATGATGATCGTCTCTAGGCACCATGATGGTAATGCTGGTGCAGTAGTAAGGATGAATGGGAGGGTGTTGGCACCTGGAGAAGAAGTTGATATCCTTGGGGTGAAATTTGACTCCAAACTAATCATGAAGAACCATGTTGTAAATCTTGCAAACAAGGCAGCCAGGAAGCTTACAGCACTTCGCCGTATCTTGCATCTGCTTGACAGTAGGGGTTGTAAGATTCTGTACGAGGCACAAGTACGCTCACACCTTGAGTATGCTCCACTTTCTGCCCCCCCGCCCTCTCATCTGCGACTGCTTGACTGAGTAGAGAACAGAGCAAGACGTCTCATCTCTCGCCTGGACCCATCCTGGATAGATCTGTCATTTCAGCAGAGCTTTCAACACAGGAGGGATGTGGGTGGCCTTACTGTTGTGTACAAGGCCAATATTGTCAAAGTACCACACTTGGATCCACTTCGAGGAGAGCGAGAAACTAGCTTTTATGCCACAAGACGGGCAGAAAGCAGCAATTTCACTCTGGCTGTACCTTTCTCCAGAACATCACTCCATCTGAGATCATATATACCCAGGATGACTCGAGTATGGAACACATTCGTACAGCATAATGATGTCAACGAGATAAAGTCAGTTGATCAAATGAAAATGCTGGCCCACAGATGGCTCCAACTTCATCCTGTTCCCTACTTGTATGTCTCATAACAATAAAAATGCTTTCAAATGAGCTGATGTAGGTTAACAGCTCTTAGCTTGCCAATAAAGCTAGGAATCCTTAACCTGTAAATAGATTGTCAATAAAGCTAGGGATCCTTAACCTAACCTTGTCAAACCCTGTGTAAAGAGAGAGAGAGAGAGAGAGAGAGAGAGAGAGAGATAGAGCGAGCCGGATAACAAAGGACTATGGAGATCACATTGAGACTATCTGCTGATCTGCTGAGATGAACTATCTGTTTGAATTTACTTTAAGAATTATTTTATATTGTCTAGGTATTTGAGGCAAGGATAGTAAAGCGGATGGCTCTCTCCCCACACTCTAATCCCTCCATACTGGATAAGTGGCATGGAAGAGAATGGAAGGAATGGGCTACAGCTACCAGTTCCTAATTGCTAATTTTTCTATCAAACTTACTCGTGTTAATCCACTGCTGTCCACTACTGTGAGTAACACAGTCATATACTTACACTACACACACATATATACATATATACATTGATGTAACCACGAACGAGTGGTAATAATCAATAACACTGCGACTAGCCAAGGACTCGAACCCATGTTGTTTTAGCCTGTCTTATGGAGAGCGAAAAACCACATGACGCTCTAACCCACAGGACCACCAAATCCTACAAGAATCAAGCACCCAGCAGAGCTAGGGGTATTACCTTGATCCGAGGACATACAGTGGTATGGGTGCCTCTGAGCTAATTTTCTTCTACTCCCCGTTTGGTGCTTTAGCCTCAAGAAGCAGTATTTTATATTATTGTAACCACGAACGAATGGTATTGATCAATAACAAAACAACATGGGTTCGACTCCTTGGCTAGTTGCAGTGTTGTTATTGATCAATACCACTTGTTCGTTGTTATAACAATATAAAATGCTGCTTGTTGAAGCTAATACAACAAACGGGGAGGAGAAAGTAATTAGCTCAGAGGCGCCCACACCACCGTATGTCCTCGAATCAAGGTAACACACCTAGCTATGCTGTGTGCTTGGTTCTTGTAGGATTAGGTGGTCCTGTAGGTTTTTGCACACCATAAGGTGGGACAAAACAACATGGGTTCGAGTCCTTGGCTAGTCGCAGTGTTGTTATTGATCAGTACCACTCGTTCGTGGTTACATTAATATATATATATATATATATATATATATATATATATATATATATATATATATATATATATATATATATATATGTCGT